>NC_081413.1:306570351-306860351 GCF_030272615.1 Cryptomeria japonica
TCACTTCATCATCAATCCATCCCAAAACTCTCAAAACATTAAGAGGTTCTTGTCCCAAGATTCCCTTTTAGATATTGCTTGAAATCAAAACACATCACATCACTTTTTAGATTGTTTCTACATCTAGGATAAGCTCATCCTAAGAGACACATCTACGCAGGTTAAAACTAGTTCATGAGTGAATCCTCTCATTGCTAGGTAGTCTAAATCTGTAACACATCTCAGATTTCTCTACACCTTATCACATCCAAAATCTATCAAAACAAGCAAGCAATTCAAAGAAGGAATTTCGGTTACATCTATCTCAAAGTGCTAGAGATCTACATACAAACACAAATCACCAACCATCAATCTTTCATTTCATCAACAACTCATCATCATCTTCAATCAACTTCAAAACCAAACTTGCAAACAAAATGGCTCAAACCCGATCACGATCAAGGCAACGAGAAATAGAAATTGAGGAAGAAGAGGACAACCTCAATGAATTTCAAGAAGCACTTGGAGGAACTGGGAATGATGAAAACCCAGGTACACCCACTCCTTCAACAATCGAAAGGGTTCAGCATAACCCTCACTTTAACAGATTATTTGATGAAATTCTCAGGAGCAATGCGGATGCTCACTTCTTAAGACTTGCTCAAGAAGGAGCCAAACTCCCCTCAGACTTTGATCTTGCCCAATTAAGACAAGCATCAGAAAGACAAAGTCGCCATGAGGAGGAAAGACGTAGAGATCCCATCAGATATAACATCCCTCGAGGTAACCCACCACCTCCTCCTCCAAATGAAATGGAGATGTTGCGGCAACAAGTCGCGAATCTCGCCCAACAACTTCATAGTGGTGTTAAGACCAATCAATTTTCACTTAACGACATCTGTCCCTATCCGTTTGATAGGAATCTTTATATGCCACCCTTTCCACGCGGGTTTGAAACACCCAAATTTGAAAAATATAGAGGAAAGGGGGATCCCCGTGATCATGTCCGAGAATTTCATTCTGCTTGTCTTGAAGTAGCTTATGAGGACACATACCTAATGCGCCTTTTTCCCCAAAGCTTGGGAGGAACCACCACATCATGGTTTTCCCGACTACCAGGTGGCATTAGAACATTTGAGGAACTCATCCAGAAGTTCCTATCTCATTACTCTCATAACATTGAACGCGACATCACCATGGCTGATCTATGCAACACCAAACAAAAACCAGGGGAATTATTCTCAGTATTCCTGCAACGATGGCGCCAAATGTCTAGCAGACGTTCTCTTCAGTTACCTGAACGAGAACTAGTGGAAATTTTCATTTCCAACTTAAACGAAGAAATGGAATTTCACCTGGATGTCAAAGACACAGACTCTTTTAACGATATGATCACCAAGGGTATAAAATGTGAAAGGGCACTCATCAAAAAAGGACTCATCAAAATCTTTAATGAACCAAAAGATGCTCCTCGCCCGCGCTTCAATAGCGATAAACCGAACTTCTGGAACAAGAATAAGAACATCGTCAACGATGGAGTTGTGGATGCTTGGACTGTCCAAAATGCACAACCTGTGGTTCGGTTTGCAGGACAAAATCCTCCACCTCAAAATAACACAAATGTTCCTCTTAATCAAGGTCGCATCACATCTCATGATGAACCAAGACCTCGTCCACAAAAACAAAAACGCACATACACTCCCTTAGGGGAACCCATTGAAACAGTGTTGCGACAACTCCTCTCTCAAAATTTGGTCACTCTACCTAAGCTATCAAACTATGAGCCTCAAGTCAAACCAGCATGGTGGAAAGATACTGAACACTGTGAGTTCCATCAAGGAAGAGGACACAAGACAAGTAATTGTCACCGATTGAAAGATCTCATTCAGGATCTTATTGACCGAGGAGAAATTGAAATTGAAGGGCATGACCCAAAAACAACCAATAATGATCATCAGATGTTCAAGAATCCACTTCCATCGCAAGATCAAAGGGGTCCTTCGACGTCTAGTCGAGGTCCTGATACCACTGATTATACGCAGGCTGCGTATAATTACACTGTCAATCACCTGTATGATGCCAGTGAACAAATTGCAACTATCACCTTCAAAAATCCCACCTCAAATTGCAATGTTGTTACGCGTCGCGGCAAAGTTACCATCAAGGCAGCTCCACAAGGCACCACCTCCATCCCAAAGCAGTACAATCTTGTGGAACAATTAGACAAAACGCCTGCGCTTATATCCATTTTAGAGCTGTTACGCCTATCGCCATCTCATAAAACAATCTTGGATCAAGCACTCCAAGAGGCGTCAGTCCCTGCAAACTTGAATACAGACCAATTTCAAGCCATGGTTGGAAATCTAAAGTCATCACCTTGTCTCACTTTTTCTGAAAGCGACAACTCTTCTTTCCAACAACCTCATAACGCCTCACTCCACATTGAAGGCTTCGTCAACCAACACAGGATCAAGCGAGTCTTGATCGATAATGGAGCAGGCCTAAACATTTGCACACTACAGTTGGTCACAGCATTGGGATATGCAATAGAATCGGTGGATCCTCGTAAGAAGATCACCATCAAAGCCTATGATGATGCAGAGCGTTCATCCAAAGGAGCTGTGGTACTACCAATCCGAGTGGGCCCTGTGGTAAAGCATATCATTTGTCAGGTTCTGGACCTTCCTCTGCCATATAATCTATTATTAGGGAGACCTTGGATACATGCCATGCAAGCTGTTCCATCTACCTACCATCAATGTATCAAGTTCCCACATAATGGTGCAGAGATCACAATCCTGGGCGATGCAAATCCCTTTGCATTTTGCCATAATATCAGCCATCAACCAGAAATTACCGTTCCTAATAATAGAGAAGCCATTTCCTCCACATCATATGTAAATCCCGCCTCTCTTGCTAGTTCAAACACCCCTATACCCAAGCAAGAAAAGCTTAAGATGAAAATCGCAGAGGAAGGTCCTGGAGAATACAACTTGAGTCAGCTCTTTTGTGTGGGACAAATGCCCACTTCTCCTAGAACACATGGTAAACCACAGCAGTTGCTCCAGCAACCACTAATCACGCCAGCATGTGCCTTAACGCCTTTCATCCTTGGAAAGAGTCAAGAGGAAGAAACACAAGATGAGGACCTAGCGGACTGGATCTATAAGGATCCCATCACCACTGATAAACCGCAAGTTACACTTCCTACGGAACAGTATGGTAAAGGCCTCCTCATTATGCAAAGAATGGGGTATGATGGTCAGAGTGCTTTGGGATACTGCAAACAAGGACGACATGAACCACTGCTGCCAGAATTCAAGCCCAAAGGTAATACAGGCCTTGGCTTTGAAAAAGAGATCCTTCCTAAACTCAGATTCAAAGGAAAACCCAGCAAACCATTTTGCCCACCTACTGCAAAGAGGATACCTTTCATAATCAAAGCACCATCAAGCACTATCCCCACTTCCCCCTCAAGGCTCACAACTCCACCATTATCAGTGCCAAACATACCACCAATCAAACCAGTAATCCCATCAATAACACCAATAGCAGCAGCAACTGTATCAGAATCCGCAGCAGCTTCTATGGCCCCAGCAGTTCCTGCAGAAACCACTAAGTCACCATTGCCGATACTTCCAGTAACAAATCCTTTAATCCCCATCATGGTTCCTGCAGCACCGATCACTACAAAAATACATAAACCAATCACACCTGCCGTGTTTAACTCCAAAGACATCCCAGTATGGTATAGCAATCGGATGCTCGAAATTGATTCAGAGACTGACTCACATGAGTGGGAATTCGATTCAGTGCAACTTAACACTTCAGATGAGGAAGACACATCACCACCTCCACCCCGCAAAGACATCCCTGTTTACGGAGAAGCACAGATAAAGACCACTTGGGTACCTGAGCTAGAAACATCTTCCACAGACCCTACGTCTCATCCTACGCCTGATTCTGACAGGGAGAGTACCATCAACGACCTTCACCACACTGTCTTAACCCTCACTGATACATCTCCCGCACTTAACTTAATCGATGAAGTAATGCCCATTATCCACCCTGAACTCATCGAATGGAACCAACCAAATCCCCCATGTCTTGACCTCTTCCAAAATGATGAGGCTATCATTGACTTTTTGGAATTAAGGGATAATCTACCAAGCGGGGATCACAAAGCTGGATTCGCCATTGAACTTAATAGCGCAGCATACTTCGGGGCGGATGCCAAACCCTTCAGCTGCAAAAATATAACATTAAAACATGGATCTTCTAGTGAAAACCATACTGTGGCACTGTTTGATCCAACAAAAGTAAAAAGAAAGAGCGTATCCAACGGTGAAAACCTCTCTGAGGCACCTGAGGATGAAGGGTTTGACATTCTCCCTGCTAATACACAACAGGAACGATCAACGATCCTCATTGAGGAAACCAAAGAATACAATGTGGGGACTCCTGAAAATCCTCATATCATACATCTGGCATCTCTTCTCACTCCAGAGGAACAGCCTCAATTTATAGAGTTCTTCCAACAGCGTCAGATCAACTTTGCATGGTCATATGCAGACATGCCTGGGCTTGATCCTGATTTAGTCATGCATCATCTCACAGTAGCAAAAGGAGCCAAACCTGTCAAGCAGAAGCTTCGTAAGATGCATCCTCAGATTGCCGTGCTAGTCAAAACAGAACTCAAGAAACTCCTGGATGTTGGTTTCATTAGACCAATTGATTATGCAGAATGGATCTCCAATATTGTGCCAGTTGGCAAACCAAAAGGGGGCATCCGCATTTGTACAGACTTCAGAGATCTAAATAAAGCATGTCCTAAGGATGACTTCCCTCTACCAAATATCGACATCATAGTAGATTTGACAGCAGGACATGCCATGCTTTCACTCATGGATGACTTTTCAGGATACAATCAAATAAAGATCGCACCCGAGGACCAACATAAGACAGCCTTCACATGTCCATGGGGCACATACTGCTGGAATGTAATGCCTTTTGGTCTAAAGAATGCAGGAGCGACCTATCAAAGAGCAATGACCACCATCTTCCATGACATGATGCATACTATGATGGAAGATTATGTGGATGATTTACTAGCAAAATCACTTACTAGAGAAGGACATCTTCACATCTTAGATAAAATCTTTGATAGACTGGAACAATACCATGTTCGACTCAACCCAAAGAAATGTGTCTTCGGAGTGACCTCCGGGAAGCTTCTAGGATACATTGTCTCAAGCAAAGGTATTGAGGTCGATCCAGCAAAGGTTAAGGCAATAATGGACATGCCACCTCCAAAGAATATCAGTCAGCTAAGAACACTACAAGGACGGCTTCAATCTATCCGCAGATTCATTGCACAATTGGCTGATAAGTGTCACCCATTCACACACCTGCTACACAAGAACATCCGCTTTCAGTGGGATGACAGATGCCAGCAAGCATTTCAGGCACTTAAAGACTATCTCATGAATCCACCATTGCTGATGCCACCAGATCCAAGTAGACCATTATTGCTCTATATCTCAGCAACAAGTACAGCATTGGGTGTACTACTGGCACAACATAATACAGAAGGAAAAGAGTGTGCTATTTACTACATCTCTCGCACACTTGTGGGCTATGAACTCAATTACACACCTATTGAGCGAGCTTGCCTAGCAGTAATCTTGGCAGCCACTAAACTGAGGCACTATCTGTTAACACACAAGGTGCAACTCATTGCAAAGATTGATCCACTCAAGTATTTACTTAACAAAGCAGCATTGACAGGTCGCTTAGCTAAATGGGTAATGATTCTAAGTGAATTCGACATCGAGTATGTGGACCGTAAAGCTATCAAAGGTCAGGTCATTGCAGATCAATTGGCCGATGCACCACTCATAGGCGATCATCCTCTCATTTCCAATTTTCCAGATGAAGAGATATTCATGATCACAGAAGTACAACCATGGAAATTATATTTTGATGGTTCATACACTAGGCACGGCTCGGGGGCAGGCATTCTGTTTATCACACCTCAAGGTGATAGCATCCCGAAGTCTTACAGGCTCACATTTCCATGCACAAACAACATAGCAGAGTATGAGGCTTTGATCACAGGACTTAGGCTAGCCATACAATGGAAACTAAAAGAACTACAAGTATATGGCGACTCACAACTGGTCATTCGACAAGCAACAGATGAGTATCAGACCAAAGATGATAAACTCATGCCATATAAGCAAATGGTGGACACTCTAAAGACATCATTTACTACTATCACTTTTGAGCAGATACCAAGAGATCAGAATCGAGCTGCTGATGCCATGGCTACCATCGCATCTCTACTAGATCTTCCACAGAATTCAACACGCTACGAGTTCTTGGTAGAACAGCTTTGGATTCCTGCTTATGATATCCCCGAATCTGAAATGATATGTTGCCTTGTCGGTTCCGAATCCCCATGGTACGGTGAGTTCTACACCTATCTCCGTGATCACACCCTTCCTCCTAACCAATAATATAACCAACGAAAAACCTTCATTCGCCAAACTGCTCGATATACCATTATTGCCGAAACCCTATACCGATGCGGTCTTGATGGTACTCTCCTTCGATGTCTAGAACAAGATGAGATAACAAAGGCTTTGGAAGAGGTACATGAAGGAATTTGCGGGACTCACTCAAGTGGTCCATCACTAGCCAAGAAGATCATGCGAGCTGGATACTATTGGCCCTCTATGGAAAAGGATTCCTACTACTTTGTCAGGAAGTGCAAGAAATGTCAAGTTCACGGTGACCTGATACATGCACCAGCACAAGAACTGCAACCAATCACAACACCATGGCCTTTTTGTCAATGGGGCCTTGACCTTGTGGGTAAAATCCATCCATCTTCATCCAATGGCCATAAATTCATTATTACCGCCACCGAATATTTCACCAAGTGGATCGAAGCTGTTCCACTTACCCAAGTCACCGGCAAGCAGATCGCCTCATTCATCCTCAATTACATCATCTGCCGGTATGGTGTACCCATGTCCATCGTCACAGATAACGGTCTTCCTTTCAAAAATCAGGATGTTCGTGAGCTTTGTGAGAAATTTCATATCCAACACCGCTTTTCCACTCCCTATTACCCACAAGGTAATGGTCAGGCCGAAGCATCCAATAAAAACATATTGAGGATCCTAAAGAAGACAGTCAATGATGCCGGTCGTGATTGGCATGTTCAATTGAATCCAGCGCTATGGGCATATCGAACTAGCATTCGGACCCCTACAGGTGCAACTCCTTATTCATTGGTCTATGGTGCTGAAGCTATCTTACCTATTGAGGTTGAGATACCATCATTACGAGTTTCCTTGCATAATCTCATCGATGATGAAGCATACAGAGTCTCACGTCTTCAGGACTTAGAGTTACTTGATGAGAAGCGACAAGCTGCATACAATCACCTCAAAGCCTATCAGCAGCGCATGAGTAGAAGCTACAATCACCGAGTTAGATCTCGTACATTTGAGGTAGGTGATCTCGTTCTTCGAGAAAATCCTCGCAACCAACCAAATAGAGAACATCAAGGCAAGTTTGAATCAAACTGGTTGGGCCCATATGTTGTCACTGCTGTATTCGGGTCCGGGGCATATCAGTTGGCTACATCAGAAGGCGAACCGCTTGCAGATCCAATCAATAGCATGCACCTCAAACGGTTTTACACATAAGCTGTACAGAGCATCAGGCTCCCCTGCCTATCAGAAAATACCAAAAAACATTCAGAAAAATGTCCTGAAGAAAATATAAAAACATTCAAAAAAGTAAAGAAAAATCATGCATCCAAACGGTGAACAACCACTCCGGTGGCACCTTGGGTAAGAACGATGGTGAAAACCTGGCAAACAGGCGCCACTCGTAAAGGCTATGGCTCCATTATCTTTCAGACTTGTGGCGATCACATCTACTTCATACATACATCCATCCATCCATCAACCATGGCTTGTTATTCCTCTGCAATTATGATAGTACTCCATACATCTTGCATCCCGCTTTTTCATAGTCATGTCTAAAACTGGGGGCAATGCCTTTAACCTATTGATGGAAGTGGATTCTACATTTTCTTATGATTCATTAAGTTCTTCATTCAAACAATCATCAAAAATCCAAAAACATTCAAAAATATCTCGCAAAAATACCAAAAACATTCAAAACAATTCAAAATCCAAAAACATCGACAAAACCATTGAAAAATCACACAAAAACATGGCAACACCTTGTACATACCCATCCATGCAGATACCAAAATAAACATTGACAAACTACTCACACAATGACCATTTACCAATCAACCACACAATCAACATCAACAATCAAACTGTCTTCAACAAGGATGTATCCTTCCTTACCAAAACAAAGACAAGATGACATTTTCTTTCACAAGAAAATTATGTTAAGCTATCAAATGCTTGGTTGATTTGTGAGTAATTCATTTGTTTATCTGTATCGGGATATTTCAGCATTGTTTTGTATCGTTTGTGCATTATTTCCGATGAAGTTCTGGGGCATGTACTAATGGTGTCTACGTGGGAAGTTCACTAAGCTACGTGATCTTATGCAAAATGCAGTCATAGATCACTACGGCTTGCTGACTACAGCGTATACCTCGACCATATGAGCATGAACCATTACCAAGGATCCATATTCTTTTATTCTTTATGTATATATTGTTTGTTTACAGGTACAATGCTCATTCTTTGGTTCCTTCTCATCCAATTTGGATAAAGGTTTTTATTTCTTAGTACGGTATGCACTTGTCTCAGGATATGATCAGCCTAAGATCAAGGAGGACGATCCAAGTCATGCATGAAAGGAGATAATCCTTATCTGTTCCGCAAGCAATACTCAGGTCAACTTGATCCATTATATCAAGTTGCTTGTATTAACTTGCTATATCAAAATCCATGTAAGAAATACTCTGGTCATCTTGAATCTTTATGTCAAGTTGCTTGTATTTTCTTCCAACATTTTAAAGCTCAATGATGAAAATAGAGCACTATGGATCGTCATTCCATCTCATCTATATATACTGCATTTCGTTGCATTCCAACCATCCATACATTCATAATAGCTGCATATCATGCATACATAGTCATAATAATGCATACTCTATTTTCCTCTTCTTCCATAGGACTCGATCCTAGGTCCTCCATTTCTTCTATCTAACATCAAATCCCCCCTCACCCTCCCTATCTTGATCATCAACATCAACCTAATCAAGCCACGTTCATCACCATCCATCTCTAAATAGGAGGGATTGTGTTTCCTATCCTAAGTCATCCAATAAGTCAAGCCAGTTACTCTGTCTACACAGATACATCGACTCCCACACACCTAGACTATCAACAGATACTCTGATCAAGTATCTTCGGGTCTCAACAGGTAATCGATCATGGTAATCCTAGACTACATCAGGCATTTATCACAATGACCTAGTCTCAAGGGGGTTGCCATGATTCCCCACAATCATCCATCCCACGCACACACTATCAATTGATCAACCAATCAAACACAATCCAATGGACAATTACATCAATTGTCTACGTCTCAACGAGTATTTTGCTTCATATACCTTGACTTCATCGGGCAATTACATCAATTGTCTAAGTCACCATCAGGTCACTTTGATTCACTTACTCAGACTTTATCATGTCCAAGCGACCAACTGACATCAACTGTCACGCTTTGACTTGACCGGGGCAATTCAACCGATTGCACCAGATTGTCTAAACAATTTTGATCAATTGTATAGCATCAATCCAAACCCCACACTACATCTGCTATGTATCTCTTGCATGACCTCAGGGTACTCGCTGGCTTGTTGTTTCTTCATATTCACTCCATTTTCTCCCATTCTTTCATCATTAGTTCTAATTTCTTCTATTCTACCTCCCCTCCACTTTGCATTCTTTTTCGAGAGATCGCCCGATTTTTCAAAACAAAATTTGGCCCATCCCTCGAGGGGGCATACCACCCATTAAATTTACATTTTATGGGGCATTTCTTCACACCTATTTTTCTTTCTTTGAAACGACGCGATAAACCGCACCGTCTCAAAGAGGGGCAAATGTAGTCACATAAATCTGTCCACTTAATTAAATGAATACTTAGTATTTATTTGATTATTTAACCATCAATTAATAATTAATTAAATTAATATATTTAATTAATTCATCTTAACCCTCTTCTCCTATTAATTAAATAAATTATTCAATTTATTTGATTTAATTCACTTAACCAAATTCAGACCATTAATTAAATAAATAAATCATATTTATTTAATTAAATCTTCTCTCACATTTAAATAAATTAATATTTATTTAAATCCCCCAAAATCCCACCTCTCACATTTAAATAAATAAATCATTTATTTAAATCACCTTTATCCTCCACCCACTTGTATTTTCCTACAAAAGCAAGTTGCACAATTATTTTAAATAAATAATTTATTTAAATCACCTTTATCCTCCACCCACTTATATTTTCCTACAAAAGCAAGTTGCACAACTATTTTAAATAAATTATTTATTTAAAATCCTATTTATCCTCACCCACTTGAAACCTTTAATGGTTTCCCTTAAAGTAGTCAAACTTGATGGCTTTAAAGTCTTCAAACTTGATGGCTTCCTTCTATAGTCTTCTTAAGACTTTAATGGTTTTCCTTAAAGTCTTCAAGCCTTTAATGGTTTCCCTCAAAGTCTTCAAGCATTTTAAATGCTTTATCTTCATTTTTCTCATTTAAATAAATTAATATTTATTTGAATATTTATCCAAATGCAAATTACACCATTTAATTGAAATAAATGATTTTATTTTAATTGAAAATACCAAAATTTCTCCCACTTGCATTTTCCTACAAAATCCACTTGCATGCCTAAACCCCTTCTAAGTTCTTCTAAACCCTTCCTAATTAGCCTAATCCATCCCCTAAATATTGTCACATTCCTAAGCAAATTGGAGTCACTTCTCAAAGACTCCAAAGTCTTTGAAAAGCAATTAATGCTTTGTGTGTTCAACAAATTAACCCTCAAAGTCTTGGATAACCTTTGAAAGCTTCCAACCTTCAACCACTAAATGGCTCAAAGTCTTGGATAACCTTTGAAAGCTTTCAACCTTCAACCACTTAATCCCCAAAGTCTCCAATAACCATTAATGGTTAATTCAACCCTCCCACATGGTTAAAACATTTGTTTTGACTCAACCTCTACCCAACCCAAAGGTCTCATCAGGCCATTAATGCTTTGACCATGATTATCTCTTAAACATTTGCACAAAGGTTTATCCTTGGATTAACTCTTAATCCGATGGGTAATCTTAATTTAGACTTGACCCTTACCTTCTAGATAACCATGAGGTCTTCTCAGGCCTTTAATGCCTCCAACCTCTTCTCTCAACCCAATCCTATGTTGAAACTTGTCACCATTTTATTGGTTCCAATTGTGCACATGGATCCCCAACTTTCAATCCTAACCCTTGTTAAGATTGCTCAATCTTAACCCTTCATTTCCCCATTTCTTCTATAAATAGAACCCTTCTCCTCAAGCAAAAGAGAAGCATTTTAGAGTATTGTTGTTATACTGGCATTAGCATAGAGCTTTTTCATAGCATCACTATCTACTCTAGCATAGTATTTAGCTTTTCATTTCATATTTGAAGCTTAGTATTAAATCTCAATCCTCCATAAGCATCCATAGTGCAAAAAGCTGCTGAGAGCTACACTCATTTGGGACTTGGAGAGGAGAGGAACAAGGGAGGAGCAACTATGAGCATCTTGATTAGCTATTTCATTTTATGTTTATATGCTTTCTATTTCATGCTTAATATCTCTCTTGATATGCCTGTTTAGGATAATCTTTTGTTGCTAACACTAACGTTTGTTTCTTGTGCTCTTGTGTGTGTTGCCATCAAACAGATTTTCTAATCCTTTTTGCAGAGCATCATTTGGTGAACCCGACGTGAATCCAAACACCAAAAAGATCAACTTTTTTTTTTTTTTAACCAATAACATGTTTGAATGTTGAAAATGTCACACAGGTTGCGCTTTTGACACTGTTTTGGTGCGTTTGGCATTATTTTGGCGCTATTCCCCCTGTTTCAGTGCTTTTCCCTTCTCTGTCTTTCCCTTTCTTTTAATACGTTTGTGTTAAATAGTGCCTCTGTTCAAACGCAGACTAGCGCTATTGTAACAAAACGTTGTACAAATCACTTTGTAACCAAAAAAAATAAAAAACCCAAAAAAAATAAAAAAATTTAGGCTTGTAGAAGCCCACCAAATAGACGGATTTTACTAACTATTTTTCTCTTTTGTGCAGATTTAAATTAGATTAAAGAGTAGATTTATATTTTTTACTAACTTGTTTTTGAAGTTGGTTTTAAAAATGAATTCACTTTTTATTTTGGTTTAAAATTAACTTCACATTTCAAATTTGGGCTTTTGAAAAAGAATCACACATTTGTTTGGGGCTCTTAAAAAGAATTTCATTGTTCAAAGGTAAAAAGAACCACAAACTTATACAAAAACAACTTTATTTTTTTTTTTGCAAGTTAGGAAACAAACTTCGTTTTGGTGCTTAAAATCAACAAGGCAAATTTTATTTCTTGCATCAAGATAAAACTCACAATCCACACTTCCATTTTTGGTGCAAATAAAATTCACAATCAACTTGTCTCATTTTTAAAGCAATTTTCCTTCAAAGCAAAACGTGTTTTTTCATTAAGTTGACCAGGATTTTCAAAATTCTAGATTACAAAACACATTGCCTTTGAAGTTAAAAAGAACACCATGACTGTTGGAGCAACATCTCCAAATAGTTAGATCATATTGCCATGATGGATTAAAAAGAACAAGTGAATTTCATGTTTGGCACGCTTGTGCACAAAAGTCAGTCGAGTGGACCTATTTCTAACACACACTATCCTCTCCCTTGGCTCTCGTGGTCCTAGGTGCAAGAGAAAAGTGTTAGTAACACTCAAAATTTTATTTTTTTAAAAGAGGCCTGCCAAGGGATCGATACTCTTGGGAACGACCTCGAGCGGTAAATCCTTCGAGCCGCTATAGAAATCAGGTGAGAGCGAAAGCTGTAGCCTTGGGTATAGCTGTTCCTACAGTGTAACTGGCCGAAAGGACAAATGGGCCCCACCACCAGTTACAAGGCTCTTAAGTGAGTCACTGCAGAATGAACTTATGTCCAAAGCCATCGAACATGACTAAACACCTTTAAGTAGTAGCCCACCTGTTCTATTGATTGAGGATATTTGAGGTATAATTTAGTGCAAGAGCATAGATGGTTTTGCTCCCAAGATACTCACCATACATATTTCCTTGAGTAGAAACATAGCTTTTTGAAAAGTCACTTGTGGCTTGATAAAAGTGGTGACTCCCCCATCATAGGGATCATCTATTTGTTATGCTCGTGCAAGACTTAGTATATCACATCCTTACCTGCCACGGCCGGATTCATAAGGTATGTAGTACCAAAGTCGAAGAAATATCAAGATGTGGGCTAAATTTATCACAACTGGCCATTTGACCTTAGGGATAAAAAGTGTTTGAAGTGTGTTCGTTTTACAGACCTAGTGCGAATTGAGCCGACTTCAGGCTTTGGAAATACACCTTAAAATAAATCTAAAGGAAGGGTCAAAAACAAGTCCAAGGATTGGGTTGATCTAGACCCATACTCATTTGTGCCTTTGAGGCTACAATTTTGTGTTTGTGTGCTTGCTTTGTTTTCTTGTCAAAGAAAAATCAGAAAATCAATCCCAAAAACAAAGTATTCATCCAACATCTGTCAACACAACCAAAAATACCAAAAACAAAGTGCAAACAACACAGAGTCACAACTTTTATGACCATTCTTCACATCTTGCGAAAGAAGAAGTGTCATCAGAATATTACCTTGAAAAGAAGACCACTAAGCTCAAAGGCTTTAATCAAAAGGAGGAAATTCTTCTATATCAATCGACAAATCTTTGTCTCCCATAGAGTCTTTCTACATCGCATGCGTCTATACCTTCAAGGTAAAACAACCGAGTTTGATTCAGAATCATTGAACCACAGAGCTTTTATGCAATATAGAGCTCTGAGTTATCACAAAAATCAAGGAGGAAAGATTAATCCCAATTTCTTCCCAAACATCTGTATCACCTACAACACAGCTCGAGAAGTGCCACCAACGTCTGAAAGGGAAGAAGAAGAGTTTGTCCCATTTATAACCCAAAGTTTTTATTGAAGTTGAAAAACAAAAACATCCATCATCTCATTCATACATCATCACTTCATCATCAATCCATCCCAAAACTCTCAAAACATTAAGAGGTTCTTGTCCCAAGATTCCCTTTTAGATATTGCTTGAAATCAAAACACATCACATCACTTTTTAGATTGTTTCTACATCTAGGATAAGCTCATCCTAAGAGACACATCTACGCAGGTTAAAACTAGTTCATGAGTGAATCCTCTCATTGCTAGGTAGTCTAAATCTGTAACACATCTCAGATTTCTCTACACCTTATCACATCCAAAATCTATCAAAACAAGCAAGCAATTCAAAGAAGGAATTTCGGTTACATCTATCTCAAAGTGCTAGAGATCTACATACAAACACAAATCACCAACCATCAATCTTTCATTTCATCAACAACTCATCATCATCTTCAATCAACTTCAAAACCAAACTTGCAAACAAAATGGCTCAAACCCGATCACGATCAAGGCAACGAGAAATAGAAATTGAGGAAGAAGAGGACAACCTCAATGAATTTCAAGAAGCACTTGGAGGAACTGGGAATGATGAAAACCCAGGTACACCCACTCCTTCAACAATCGAAAGGGTTCAGCATAACCCTCACTTTAACAGATTATTTGATGAAATTCTCAGGAGCAATGCGGATGCTCACTTCTTAAGACTTGCTCAAGAAGGAGCCAAACTCCCCTCAGACTTTGATCTTGCCCAATTAAGACAAGCATCAGAAAGACAAAGTCGCCATGAGGAGGAAAGACGTAGAGATCCCATCAGATATAACATCCCTCGAGGTAACCCACCACCTCCTCCTCCAAATGAAATGGAGATGTTGCGGCAACAAGTCGCGAATCTCGCCCAACAACTTCATAGTGGTGTTAAGACCAATCAATTTTCACTTAACGACATCTGTCCCTATCCGTTTGATAGGAATCTTTATATGCCACCCTTTCCACGCGGGTTTGAAACACCCAAATTTGAAAAATATAGAGGAAAGGGGGATCCCCGTGATCATGTCCGAGAATTTCATTCTGCTTGTCTTGAAGTAGCTTATGAGGACACATACCTAATGCGCCTTTTTCCCCAAAGCTTGGGAGGAACCACCACATCATGGTTTTCCCGACTACCAGGTGGCATTAGAACATTTGAGGAACTCATCCAGAAGTTCCTATCTCATTACTCTCATAACATTGAACGCGACATCACCATGGCTGATCTATGCAACACCAAACAAAAACCAGGGGAATTATTCTCAGTATTCCTGCAACGATGGCGCCAAATGTCTAGCAGACGTTCTCTTCAGTTACCTGAACGAGAACTAGTGGAAATTTTCATTTCCAACTTAAACGAAGAAATGGAATTTCACCTGGATGTCAAAGACACAGACTCTTTTAACGATATGATCACCAAGGGTATAAAATGTGAAAGGGCACTCATCAAAAAAGGACTCATCAAAATCTTTAATGAACCAAAAGATGCTCCTCGCCCGCGCTTCAATAGCGATAAACCGAACTTCTGGAACAAGAATAAGAACATCGTCAACGATGGAGTTGTGGATGCTTGGACTGTCCAAAATGCACAACCTGTGGTTCGGTTTGCAGGACAAAATCCTCCACCTCAAAATAACACAAATGTTCCTCTTAATCAAGGTCGCATCACATCTCATGATGAACCAAGACCTCGTCCACAAAAACAAAAACGCACATACACTCCCTTAGGGGAACCCATTGAAACAGTGTTGCGACAACTCCTCTCTCAAAATTTGGTCACTCTACCTAAGCTATCAAACTATGAGCCTCAAGTCAAACCAGCATGGTGGAAAGATACTGAACACTGTGAGTTCCATCAAGGAAGAGGACACAAGACAAGTAATTGTCACCGATTGAAAGATCTCATTCAGGATCTTATTGACCGAGGAGAAATTGAAATTGAAGGGCATGACCCAAAAACAACCAATAATGATCATCAGATGTTCAAGAATCCACTTCCATCGCAAGATCAAAGGGGTCCTTCGACGTCTAGTCGAGGTCCTGATACCACTGATTATACGCAGGCTGCGTATAATTACACTGTCAATCACCTGTATGATGCCAGTGAACAAATTGCAACTATCACCTTCAAAAATCCCACCTCAAATTGCAATGTTGTTACGCGTCGCGGCAAAGTTACCATCAAGGCAGCTCCACAAGGCACCACCTCCATCCCAAAGCAGTACAATCTTGTGGAACAATTAGACAAAACGCCTGCGCTTATATCCATTTTAGAGCTGTTACGCCTATCGCCATCTCATAAAACAATCTTGGATCAAGCACTCCAAGAGGCGTCAGTCCCTGCAAACTTGAATACAGACCAATTTCAAGCCATGGTTGGAAATCTAAAGTCATCACCTTGTCTCACTTTTTCTGAAAGCGACAACTCTTCTTTCCAACAACCTCATAACGCCTCACTCCACATTGAAGGCTTCGTCAACCAACACAGGATCAAGCGAGTCTTGATCGATAATGGAGCAGGCCTAAACATTTGCACACTACAGTTGGTCACAGCATTGGGATATGCAATAGAATCGGTGGATCCTCGTAAGAAGATCACCATCAAAGCCTATGATGATGCAGAGCGTTCATCCAAAGGAGCTGTGGTACTACCAATCCGAGTGGGCCCTGTGGTAAAGCATATCATTTGTCAGGTTCTGGACCTTCCTCTGCCATATAATCTATTATTAGGGAGACCTTGGATACATGCCATGCAAGCTGTTCCATCTACCTACCATCAATGTATCAAGTTCCCACATAATGGTGCAGAGATCACAATCCTGGGCGATGCAAATCCCTTTGCATTTTGCCATAATATCAGCCATCAACCAGAAATTACCGTTCCTAATAATAGAGAAGCCATTTCCTCCACATCATATGTAAATCCCGCCTCTCTTGCTAGTTCAAACACCCCTATACCCAAGCAAGAAAAGCTTAAGATGAAAATCGCAGAGGAAGGTCCTGGAGAATACAACTTGAGTCAGCTCTTTTGTGTGGGACAAATGCCCACTTCTCCTAGAACACATGGTAAACCACAGCAGTTGCTCCAGCAACCACTAATCACGCCAGCATGTGCCTTAACGCCTTTCATCCTTGGAAAGAGTCAAGAGGAAGAAACACAAGATGAGGACCTAGCGGACTGGATCTATAAGGATCCCATCACCACTGATAAACCGCAAGTTACACTTCCTACGGAACAGTATGGTAAAGGCCTCCTCATTATGCAAAGAATGGGGTATGATGGTCAGAGTGCTTTGGGATACTGCAAACAAGGACGACATGAACCACTGCTGCCAGAATTCAAGCCCAAAGGTAATACAGGCCTTGGCTTTGAAAAAGAGATCCTTCCTAAACTCAGATTCAAAGGAAAACCCAGCAAACCATTTTGCCCACCTACTGCAAAGAGGATACCTTTCATAATCAAAGCACCATCAAGCACTATCCCCACTTCCCCCTCAAGGCTCACAACTCCACCATTATCAGTGCCAAACATACCACCAATCAAACCAGTAATCCCATCAATAACACCAATAGCAGCAGCAACTGTATCAGAATCCGCAGCAGCTTCTATGGCCCCAGCAGTTCCTGCAGAAACCACTAAGTCACCATTGCCGATACTTCCAGTAACAAATCCTTTAATCCCCATCATGGTTCCTGCAGCACCGATCACTACAAAAATACATAAACCAATCACACCTGCCGTGTTTAACTCCAAAGACATCCCAGTATGGTATAGCAATCGGATGCTCGAAATTGATTCAGAGACTGACTCACATGAGTGGGAATTCGATTCAGTGCAACTTAACACTTCAGATGAGGAAGACACATCACCACCTCCACCCCGCAAAGACATCCCTGTTTACGGAGAAGCACAGATAAAGACCACTTGGGTACCTGAGCTAGAAACATCTTCCACAGACCCTACGTCTCATCCTACGCCTGATTCTGACAGGGAGAGTACCATCAACGACCTTCACCACACTGTCTTAACCCTCACTGATACATCTCCCGCACTTAACTTAATCGATGAAGTAATGCCCATTATCCACCCTGAACTCATCGAATGGAACCAACCAAATCCCCCATGTCTTGACCTCTTCCAAAATGATGAGGCTATCATTGACTTTTTGGAATTAAGGGATAATCTACCAAGCGGGGATCACAAAGCTGGATTCGCCATTGAACTTAATAGCGCAGCATACTTCGGGGCGGATGCCAAACCCTTCAGCTGCAAAAATATAACATTAAAACATGGATCTTCTAGTGAAAACCATACTGTGGCACTGTTTGATCCAACAAAAGTAAAAAGAAAGAGCGTATCCAACGGTGAAAACCTCTCTGAGGCACCTGAGGATGAAGGGTTTGACATTCTCCCTGCTAATACACAACAGGAACGATCAACGATCCTCATTGAGGAAACCAAAGAATACAATGTGGGGACTCCTGAAAATCCTCATATCATACATCTGGCATCTCTTCTCACTCCAGAGGAACAGCCTCAATTTATAGAGTTCTTCCAACAGCGTCAGATCAACTTTGCATGGTCATATGCAGACATGCCTGGGCTTGATCCTGATTTAGTCATGCATCATCTCACAGTAGCAAAAGGAGCCAAACCTGTCAAGCAGAAGCTTCGTAAGATGCATCCTCAGATTGCCGTGCTAGTCAAAACAGAACTCAAGAAACTCCTGGATGTTGGTTTCATTAGACCAATTGATTATGCAGAATGGATCTCCAATATTGTGCCAGTTGGCAAACCAAAAGGGGGCATCCGCATTTGTACAGACTTCAGAGATCTAAATAAAGCATGTCCTAAGGATGACTTCCCTCTACCAAATATCGACATCATAGTAGATTTGACAGCAGGACATGCCATGCTTTCACTCATGGATGACTTTTCAGGATACAATCAAATAAAGATCGCACCCGAGGACCAACATAAGACAGCCTTCACATGTCCATGGGGCACATACTGCTGGAATGTAATGCCTTTTGGTCTAAAGAATGCAGGAGCGACCTATCAAAGAGCAATGACCACCATCTTCCATGACATGATGCATACTATGATGGAAGATTATGTGGATGATTTACTAGCAAAATCACTTACTAGAGAAGGACATCTTCACATCTTAGATAAAATCTTTGATAGACTGGAACAATACCATGTTCGACTCAACCCAAAGAAATGTGTCTTCGGAGTGACCTCCGGGAAGCTTCTAGGATACATTGTCTCAAGCAAAGGTATTGAGGTCGATCCAGCAAAGGTTAAGGCAATAATGGACATGCCACCTCCAAAGAATATCAGTCAGCTAAGAACACTACAAGGACGGCTTCAATCTATCCGCAGATTCATTGCACAATTGGCTGATAAGTGTCACCCATTCACACACCTGCTACACAAGAACATCCGCTTTCAGTGGGATGACAGATGCCAGCAAGCATTTCAGGCGCTTAAAGACTATCTCATGAATCCACCATTGCTGATGCCACCAGATCCAAGTAGACCATTATTGCTCTATATCTCAGCAACAAGTACAGCATTGGGTGTACTACTGGCACAACATAATACAGAAGGAAAAGAGTGTGCTATTTACTACATCTCTCGCACACTTGTGGGCTATGAACTCAATTACACACCTATTGAGCGAGCTTGCCTAGCAGTAATCTTGGCAGCCACTAAACTGAGGCACTATCTGTTAACACACAAGGTGCAACTCATTGCAAAGATTGATCCACTCAAGTATTTACTTAACAAAGCAGCATTGACAGGTCGCTTAGCTAAATGGGTAATGATTCTAAGTGAATTCGACATCGAGTATGTGGACCGTAAAGCTATCAAAGGTCAGGTCATTGCAGATCAATTGGCCGATGCACCACTCATAGGCGATCATCCTCTCATTTCCAATTTTCCAGATGAAGAGATATTCATGATCACAGAAGTACAACCATGGAAATTATATTTTGATGGTTCATACACTAGGCACGGCTCGGGGGCAGGCATTCTGTTTATCACACCTCAAGGTGATAGCATCCCGAAGTCTTACAGGCTCACATTTCCATGCACAAACAACATAGCAGAGTATGAGGCTTTGATCACAGGACTTAGGCTAGCCATACAATGGAAACTAAAAGAACTACAAGTATATGGCGACTCACAACTGGTCATTCGACAAGCAACAGATGAGTATCAGACCAAAGATGATAAACTCATGCCATATAAGCAAATGGTGGACACTCTAAAGACATCATTTACTACTATCACTTTTGAGCAGATACCAAGAGATCAGAATCGAGCTGCTGATGCCATGGCTACCATCGCATCTCTACTAGATCTTCCACAGAATTCAACACGCTACGAGTTCTTGGTAGAACAGCTTTGGATTCCTGCTTATGATATCCCCGAATCTGAAATGATATGTTGCCTTGTCGGTTCCGAATCCCCATGGTACGGTGAGTTCTACACCTATCTCCGTGATCACACCCTTCCTCCTAACCAATCAAATAACCAACGAAAAACCTTCATTCGCCAAACTGCTCGATATACCATTATTGCCGAAACCCTATACCGATGCGGTCTTGATGGTACTCTCCTTCGATGTCTAGAACAAGATGAGATAACAAAGGCTTTGGAAGAGGTACATGAAGGAATTTGCGGGACTCACTCAAGTGGTCCATCACTAGCCAAGAAGATCATGCGAGCTGGATACTATTGGCCCTCTATGGAAAAGGATTCCTACTACTTTGTCAGGAAGTGCAAGAAATGTCAAGTTCACGGTGACCTGATACATGCACCAGCACAAGAACTGCAACCAATCACAACACCATGGCCTTTTTGTCAATGGGGCCTTGACCTTGTGGGTAAAATCCATCCATCTTCATCCAATGGCCATAAATTCATTATTACCGCCACCGAATATTTCACCAAGTGGATCGAAGCTGTTCCACTTACCCAAGTCACCGGCAAGCAGATCGCCTCATTCATCCTCAATTACATCATCTGCCGGTATGGTGTACCCATGTCCATCGTCACAGATAACGGTCTTCCTTTCAAAAATCAGGATGTTCGTGAGCTTTGTGAGAAATTTCATATCCAACACCGCTTTTCCACTCCCTATTACCCACAAGGTAATGGTCAGGCCGAAGCATCCAATAAAAACATATTGAGGATCCTAAAGAAGACAGTCAATGATGCCGGTCGTGATTGGCATGTTCAATTGAATCCAGCGCTATGGGCATATCGAACTAGCATTCGGACCCCTACAGGTGCAACTCCTTATTCATTGGTCTATGGTGCTGAAGCTATCTTACCTATTGAGGTTGAGATACCATCATTACGAGTTTCCTTGCATAATCTCATCGATGATGAAGCATACAGAGTCTCACGTCTTCAGGACTTAGAGTTACTTGATGAGAAGCGACAAGCTGCATACAATCACCTCAAAGCCTATCAGCAGCGCATGAGTAGAAGCTACAATCACCGAGTTAGATCTCGTACATTTGAGGTAGGTGATCTCGTTCTTCGAGAAAATCCTCGCAACCAACCAAATAGAGAACATCAAGGCAAGTTTGAATCAAACTGGTTGGGCCCATATGTTGTCACTGCTGTATTCGGGTCCGGGGCATATCAGTTGGCTACATCAGAAGGCGAACCGCTTGCAGATCCAATCAATAGCATGCACCTCAAACGGTTTTACACATAAGCTGTACAGAGCATCAGGCTCCCCTGCCTATCAGAAAATACCAAAAAACATTCAGAAAAATGTCCTGAAGAAAATATAAAAACATTCAAAAAAGTAAAGAAAAATCATGCATCCAAACGGTGAACAACCACTCCGGTGGCACCTTGGGTAAGAACGATGGTGAAAACCTGGCAAACAGGCGCCACTCGTAAAGGCTATGGCTCCATTATCTTTCAGACTTGTGGCGATCACATCTACTTCATACATACATCCATCCATCCATCAACCATGGCTTGTTATTCCTCTGCAATTATGATAGTACTCCATACATCTTGCATCCCGCTTTTTCATAGTCATGTCTAAAACTGGGGGCAATGCCTTTAACCTATTGATGGAAGTGGATTCTACATTTTCTTATGATTCATTAAGTTCTTCATTCAAACAATCATCAAAAATCCAAAAACATTCAAAAATATCTCGCAAAAATACCAAAAACATTCAAAACAATTCAAAATCCAAAAACATCGACAAAACCATTGAAAAATCACACAAAAACATGGCAACACCTTGTACATACCCATCCATGCAGATACCAAAATAAACATTGACAAACTACTCACACAATGACCATTTACCAATCAACCACACAATCAACATCAACAATCAAACTGTCTTCAACAAGGATGTATCCTTCCTTACCAAAACAAAGACAAGATGACATTTTCTTTCACAAGAAAATTATGTTAAGCTATCAAATGCTTGGTTGATTTGTGAGTAATTCATTTGTTTATCTGTATCGGGATATTTCAGCATTGTTTTGTATCGTTTGTGCATTATTTCCGATGAAGTTCTGGGGCATGTACTAATGGTGTCTACGTGGGAAGTTCACTAAGCTACGTGATCTTATGCAAAATGCAGTCATAGATCACTACGGCTTGCTGACTACAGCGTATACCTCGACCATATGAGCATGAACCATTACCAAGGATCCATATTCTTTTATTCTTTATGTATATATTGTTTGTTTACAGGTACAATGCTCATTCTTTGGTTCCTTCTCATCCAATTTGGATAAAGGTTTTTATTTCTTAGTACGGTATGCACTTGTCTCAGGATATGATCAGCCTAAGATCAAGGAGGACGATCCAAGTCATGCATGAAAGGAGATAATCCTTATCTGTTCCGCAAGCAATACTCAGGTCAACTTGATCCATTATATCAAGTTGCTTGTATTAACTTGCTATATCAAAATCCATGTAAGAAATACTCTGGTCATCTTGAATCTTTATGTCAAGTTGCTTGTATTTTCTTCCAACATTTTAAAGCTCAATGATGAAAATAGAGCACTATGGATCGTCATTCCATCTCATCTATATATACTGCATTTCGTTGCATTCCAACCATCCATACATTCATAATAGCTGCATATCATGCATACATAGTCATAATAATGCATACTCTATTTTCCTCTTCTTCCATAGGACTCGATCCTAGGTCCTCCATTTCTTCTATCTAACATCAAATCCCCCCTCACCCTCCCTATCTTGATCATCAACATCAACCTAATCAAGCCACGTTCATCACCATCCATCTCTAAATAGGAGGGATTGTGTTTCCTATCCTAAGTCATCCAATAAGTCAAGCCAGTTACTCTGTCTACACAGATACATCGACTCCCACACACCTAGACTATCAACAGATACTCTGATCAAGTATCTTCGGGTCTCAACAGGTAATCGATCATGGTAATCCTAGACTACATCAGGCATTTATCACAATGACCTAGTCTCAAGGGGGTTGCCATGATTCCCCACAATCATCCATCCCACGCACACACTATCAATTGATCAACCAATCAAACACAATCCAATGGACAATTACATCAATTGTCTACGTCTCAACGAGTATTTTGCTTCATATACCTTGACTTCATCGGGCAATTACATCAATTGTCTAAGTCACCATCAGGTCACTTTGATTCACTTACTCAGACTTTATCATGTCCAAGCGACCAACTGACATCAACTGTCACGCTTTGACTTGACCGGGGCAATTCAACCGATTGCACCAGATTGTCTAAACAATTTTGATCAATTGTATAGCATCAATCCAAACCCCACACTACATCTGCTATGTATCTCTTGCATGACCTCAGGGTACTCGCTGGCTTGTTGTTTCTTCATATTCACTCCATTTTCTCCCATTCTTTCATCATTAGTTCTAATTTCTTCTATTCTACCTCCCCTCCACTTTGCATTCTTTTTCGAGAGATCGCCCGATTTTTCAAAACAAAATTTGGCCCATCCCTCGAGGGGGCATACCACCCATTAAATTTACATTTTATGGGGCATTTCTTCACACCTATTTTTCTTTCTTTGAAACGACGCGATAAACCGCACCGTCTCAAAGAGGGGCAAATGTAGTCACATAAATCTGTCCACTTAATTAAATGAATACTTAGTATTTATTTGATTATTTAACCATCAATTAATAATTAATTAAATTAATATATTTAATTAATTCATCTTAACCCTCTTCTCCTATTAATTAAATAAATTATTCAATTTATTTGATTTAATTCACTTAACCAAATTCAGACCATTAATTAAATAAATAAATCATATTTATTTAATTAAATCTTCTCTCACATTTAAATAAATTAATATTTATTTAAATCCCCCAAAATCCCACCTCTCACATTTAAATAAATAAATCATTTATTTAAATCACCTTTATCCTCCACCCACTTGTATTTTCCTACAAAAGCAAGTTGTACAATTATTTTAAATAAATAATTTATTTAAATCACCTTTATCCTCCACCCACTTATATTTTCCTACAAAAGCAAGTTGCACAACTATTTTAAATAAATTATTTATTTAAAATCCTATTTATCCTCACCCACTTGAAACCTTTAATGGTTTCCCTTAAAGTAGTCAAACTTGATGGCTTTAAAGTCTTCAAACTTGATGGCTTCCTTCTATAGTCTTCTTAAGACTTTAATGGTTTTCCTTAAAGTCTTCAAGCCTTTAATGGTTTCCCTCAAAGTCTTCAAGCATTTTAAATGCTTTATCTTCATTTTTCTCATTTAAATAAATTAATATTTATTTGAATATTTATCCAAATGCAAATTACACCATTTAATTGAAATAAATGATTTTATTTTAATTGAAAATACCAAAATTTCTCCCACTTGCATTTTCCTACAAAATCCACTTGCATGCCTAAACCCCTTCTAAATTCTTCTAAACCCTTCCTAATTAGCCTAATCCATCCCCTAAATATTGTCACATTCCTAAGCAAATTGGAGTCACTTCTCAAAGACTCCAAAGTCTTTGAAAAGCAATTAATGCTTTGTGTGTTCAACAAATTAACCCTCAAAGTCTTGGATAACCTTTGAAAGCTTCCAACCTTCAACCACTAAATGGCTCAAAGTCTTGGATAACCTTTGAAAGCTTTCAACCTTCAACCACTTAATCCCCAAAGTCTCCAATAACCATTAATGGTTAATTCAACCCTCCCACATGGTTAAAACATTTGTTTTGACTCAACCTCTACCCAACCCAAAGGTCTCATCAGGCCATTAATGCTTTGACCATGATTATCTCTTAAACATTTGCACAAAGGTTTATCCTTGGATTAACTCTTAATCCGATGGGTAATCTTAATTTAGACTTGACCCTTACCTTCTAGATAACCATGAGGTCTTCTCAGGCCTTTAATGCCTCCAACCTCTTCTCTCAACCCAATCCTATGTTGAAACTTGTCACCATTTTATTGGTGCCAATTGTGCACATGGATCCCCAACTTTCAATCCTAACCCTTGTTAAGATTGCTCAATCTTAACCCTTCATTTCCCCATTTCTTCTATAAATAGAACCCTTCTCCTCAAGCAAAAGAGAAGCATTTTAGAGTATTGTTGTTATACTGGCATTAGCATAGAGCTTTTTCATAGCATCACTATCTACTCTAGCATAGTATTTAGCTTTTCATTTCATATTTGAAGCTTAGTATTAAATCTCAATCCTCCATAAGCATCCATAGTGCAAAAAGCTGCTGAGAGCTACACTCATTTGGGACTTGGAGAGGAGAGGAACAAGGGAGGAGCAACTATGAGCATCTTGATTAGCTATTTCATTTTATGTTTATATGCTTTCTATTTCATGCTTAATATCTCTCTTGATATGCCTGTTTAGGATAATCTTTTGTTGCTAACACTAACGTTTGTTTCTTGTGCTCTTGTATGTGTTGCCATCAAACAGATTTTCTAATCCTTTTTGCAGAGCATCATTTGGTGAACCCGACGTGAATCCAAACACCAAAAAGATCAACTTTTTTTTTTTTTAACCAATAACATGTTTGAATGTTGAAAATGTCACACAGGTTGCGCTTTTGACACTGTTTTGGTGCGTTTGGCATTATTTTGGCGCTATTCCCCCTGTTTCAGTGCTTTTCCCTTCTCTGTCTTTCCCTTTCTTTTAATACGTTTGTGTTAAATAGTGCCTCTGTTCAAACGCAGACTAGCGCTATTGTAACAAAACGTTGTACAAATCACTTTGTAACCAAAAAAAATAAAAAACCCAAAAAAAATAAAAAAATTTAGGCTTGTAGAAGCCCACCAAATAGACGGATTTTACTAACTATTTTTCTCTTTTGTGCAGATTTAAATTAGATTAAAGAGTAGATTTATATTTTTTACTAACTTGTTTTTGAAGTTGGTTTTAAAAATGAATTCACTTTTTATTTTGGTTTAAAATTAACTTCACATTTCAAATTTGGGCTTTTGAAAAAGAATCACACATTTGTTTGGGGCTCTTAAAAAGAATTTCATTGTTCAAAGGTAAAAAGAACCACAAACTTATACAAAAACAACTTTATTTTTTTTTTTGCAAGTTAGGAAACAAACTTCGTTTTGGTGCTTAAAATCAACAAGGCAAATTTTATTTCTTGCATCAAGATAAAACTCACAATCCACACTTCCATTTTTGGTGCAAATAAAATTCACAATCAACTTGTCTCATTTTTAAAGCAATTTTCCTTCAAAGCAAAACGTGTTTTTTCATTAAGTTGACCAGGATTTTCAAAATTCTAGATTACAAAACACATTGCCTTTGAAGTTAAAAAGAACACCATGACTGTTGGAGCAACATCTCCAAATAGTTAGATCATATTGCCATGATGGATTAAAAAGAACAAGTGAATTTCATGTTTGGCACGCTTGTGCACAAAAGTCAGTCGAGTGGACCTATTTCTAACACACACTATCCTCTCCCTTGGCTCTCGTGGTCCTAGGTGCAAGAGAAAAGTGTTAGTAACACTCAAAATTTTATTTTTTTAAAAGAGGCCTGCCAAGGGATCGATACTCTTGGGAACGACCTCGAGCGGTAAATCCTTCGAGCCGCTATAGAAATCAGGTGAGAGCGAAAGCTGTAGCCTTGGGTATAGCTGTTCCTACAGTGTAACTGGCCGAAAGGACAAATGGGCCCCACCACCAGTTACAAGGCTCTTAAGTGAGTCACTGCAGAATGAACTTATGTCCAAAGCCATCGAACATGACTAAACACCTTTAAGTAGTAGCCCACCTGTTCTATTGATTGAGGATATTTGAGGTATAATTTAGTGCAAGAGCATAGATGGTTTTGCTCCCAAGATACTCACCATACATATTTCCTTGAGTAGAAACATAGCTTTTTGAAAAGTCACTTGTGGCTTGATAAAAGTGGTGACTCCCCCATCATAGGGATCATCTATTTGTTATGCTCGTGCAAGACTTAGTATATCACATCCTTACCTGCCACGGCCGGATTCATAAGGTATGTAGTACCAAAGTCGAAGAAATATCAAGATGTGGGCTAAATTTATCACAACTGGCCATTTGACCTTAGGGATAAAAAGTGTTTGAAGTGTGTTCGTTTTACAGACCTAGTGCGAATTGAGCCGACTTCAGGCTTTGGAAATACACCTTAAAATAAATCTAAAGGAAGGGTCAAAAACAAGTCCAAGGATTGGGTTGATCTAGACCCATACTCATTTGTGCCTTTGAGGCTACAATTTTGTGTTTGTGTGCTTGCTTTGTTTTCTTGTCAAAGAAAAATCAGAAAATCAATCCCAAAAACAAAGTATTCATCCAACATCTGTCAACACAACCAAAAATACCAAAAACAAAGTGCAAACAACACAGAGTCACAACTTTTATGACCATTCTTCACATCTTGCGAAAGAAGAAGTGTCATCAGAATATTACCTTGAAAAGAAGACCACTAAGCTCAAAGGCTTTAATCAAAAGGAGGAAATTCTTCTATATCAATCGACAAATCTTTGTCTCCCATAGAGTCTTTCTACATCGCATGCGTCTATACCTTCAAGGTAAAACAACCGAGTTTGATTCAGAATCATTGAACCACAGAGCTTTTATGCAATATAGAGCTCTGAGTTATCACAAAAATCAAGGAGGAAAGATTAATCCCAATTTCTTCCCAAACATCTGTATCACCTACAACACAGCTCGAGAAGTGCCACCAACGTCTGAAAGGGAAGAAGAAGAGTTTGTCCCATTTATAACCCAAAGTTTTTATTGAAGTTGAAAAACAAAAACATCCATCATCTCATTCATACATCATCACTTCATCATCAATCCATCCCAAAACTCTCAAAACATTAAGAGGTTCTTGTCCCAAGATTCCCTTTTAGATATTGCTTGAAATCAAAACACATCACATCACTTTTTAGATTGTTTCTACATCTAGGATAAGCTCATCCTAAGAGACACATCTACGCAGGTTAAAACTAGTTCATGAGTGAATCCTCTCATTGCTAGGTAGTCTAAATCTGTAACACATCTCAGATTTCTCTACACCTTATCACATCCAAAATCTATCAAAACAAGCAAGCAATTCAAAGAAGGAATTTCGGTTACATCTATCTCAAAGTGCTAGAGATCTACATACAAACACAAATCACCAACCATCAATCTTTCATTTCATCAACAACTCATCATCATCTTCAATCAACTTCAAAACCAAACTTGCAAACAAAATGGCTCAAACCCGATCACGATCAAGGCAACGAGAAATAGAAATTGAGGAAGAAGAGGACAACCTCAATGAATTTCAAGAAGCACTTGGAGGAACTGGGAATGATGAAAACCCAGGTACACCCACTCCTTCAACAATCGAAAGGGTTCAGCATAACCCTCACTTTAACAGATTATTTGATGAAATTCTCAGGAGCAATGCGGATGCTCACTTCTTAAGACTTGCTCAAGAAGGAGCCAAACTCCCCTCAGACTTTGATCTTGCCCAATTAAGACAAGCATCAGAAAGACAAAGTCGCCATGAGGAGGAAAGACGTAGAGATCCCATCAGATATAACATCCCTCGAGGTAACCCACCACCTCCTCCTCCAAATGAAATGGAGATGTTGCGGCAACAAGTCGCGAATCTCGCCCAACAACTTCATAGTGGTGTTAAGACCAATCAATTTTCACTTAACGACATCTGTCCCTATCCGTTTGATAGGAATCTTTATATGCCACCCTTTCCACGCGGGTTTGAAACACCCAAATTTGAAAAATATAGAGGAAAGGGGGATCCCCGTGATCATGTCCGAGAATTTCATTCTGCTTGTCTTGAAGTAGCTTATGAGGACACATACCTAATGCGCCTTTTTCCCCAAAGCTTGGGAGGAACCACCACATCATGGTTTTCCCGACTACCAGGTGGCATTAGAACATTTGAGGAACTCATCCAGAAGTTCCTATCTCATTACTCTCATAACATTGAACGCGACATCACCATGGCTGATCTATGCAACACCAAACAAAAACCAGGGGAATTATTCTCAGTATTCCTGCAACGATGGCGCCAAATGTCTAGCAGACGTTCTCTTCAGTTACCTGAACGAGAACTAGTGGAAATTTTCATTTCCAACTTAAACGAAGAAATGGAATTTCACCTGGATGTCAAAGACACAGACTCTTTTAACGATATGATCACCAAGGGTATAAAATGTGAAAGGGCACTCATCAAAAAAGGACTCATCAAAATCTTTAATGAACCAAAAGATGCTCCTCGCCCGCGCTTCAATAGCGATAAACCGAACTTCTGGAACAAGAATAAGAACATCGTCAACGATGGAGTTGTGGATGCTTGGACTGTCCAAAATGCACAACCTGTGGTTCGGTTTGCAGGACAAAATCCTCCACCTCAAAATAACACAAATGTTCCTCTTAATCAAGGTCGCATCACATCTCATGATGAACCAAGACCTCGTCCACAAAAACAAAAACGCACATACACTCCCTTAGGGGAACCCATTGAAACAGTGTTGCGACAACTCCTCTCTCAAAATTTGGTCACTCTACCTAAGCTATCAAACTATGAGCCTCAAGTCAAACCAGCATGGTGGAAAGATACTGAACACTGTGAGTTCCATCAAGGAAGAGGACACAAGACAAGTAATTGTCACCGATTGAAAGATCTCATTCAGGATCTTATTGACCGAGGAGAAATTGAAATTGAAGGGCATGACCCAAAAACAACCAATAATGATCATCAGATGTTCAAGAATCCACTTCCATCGCAAGATCAAAGGGGTCCTTCGACGTCTAGTCGAGGTCCTGATACCACTGATTATACGCAGGCTGCGTATAATTACACTGTCAATCACCTGTATGATGCCAGTGAACAAATTGCAACTATCACCTTCAAAAATCCCACCTCAAATTGCAATGTTGTTACGCGTCGCGGCAAAGTTACCATCAAGGCAGCTCCACAAGGCACCACCTCCATCCCAAAGCAGTACAATCTTGTGGAACAATTAGACAAAACGCCTGCGCTTATATCCATTTTAGAGCTGTTACGCCTATCGCCATCTCATAAAACAATCTTGGATCAAGCACTCCAAGAGGCGTCAGTCCCTGCAAACTTGAATACAGACCAATTTCAAGCCATGGTTGGAAATCTAAAGTCATCACCTTGTCTCACTTTTTCTGAAAGCGACAACTCTTCTTTCCAACAACCTCATAACGCCTCACTCCACATTGAAGGCTTCGTCAACCAACACAGGATCAAGCGAGTCTTGATCGATAATGGAGCAGGCCTAAACATTTGCACACTACAGTTGGTCACAGCATTGGGATATGCAATAGAATCGGTGGATCCTCGTAAGAAGATCACCATCAAAGCCTATGATGATGCAGAGCGTTCATCCAAAGGAGCTGTGGTACTACCAATCCGAGTGGGCCCTGTGGTAAAGCATATCATTTGTCAGGTTCTGGACCTTCCTCTGCCATATAATCTATTATTAGGGAGACCTTGGATACATGCCATGCAAGCTGTTCCATCTACCTACCATCAATGTATCAAGTTCCCACATAATGGTGCAGAGATCACAATCCTGGGCGATGCAAATCCCTTTGCATTTTGCCATAATATCAGCCATCAACCAGAAATTACCGTTCCTAATAATAGAGAAGCCATTTCCTCCACATCATATGTAAATCCCGCCTCTCTTGCTAGTTCAAACACCCCTATACCCAAGCAAGAAAAGCTTAAGATGAAAATCGCAGAGGAAGGTCCTGGAGAATACAACTTGAGTCAGCTCTTTTGTGTGGGACAAATGCCCACTTCTCCTAGAACACATGGTAAACCACAGCAGTTGCTCCAGCAACCACTAATCACGCCAGCATGTGCCTTAACGCCTTTCATCCTTGGAAAGAGTCAAGAGGAAGAAACACAAGATGAGGACCTAGCGGACTGGATCTATAAGGATCCCATCACCACTGATAAACCGCAAGTTACACTTCCTACGGAACAGTATGGTAAAGGCCTCCTCATTATGCAAAGAATGGGGTATGATGGTCAGAGTGCTTTGGGATACTGCAAACAAGGACGACATGAACCACTGCTGCCAGAATTCAAGCCCAAAGGTAATACAGGCCTTGGCTTTGAAAAAGAGATCCTTCCTAAACTCAGATTCAAAGGAAAACCCAGCAAACCATTTTGCCCACCTACTGCAAAGAGGATACCTTTCATAATCAAAGCACCATCAAGCACTATCCCCACTTCCCCCTCAAGGCTCACAACTCCACCATTATCAGTGCCAAACATACCACCAATCAAACCAGTAATCCCATCAATAACACCAATAGCAGCAGCAACTGTATCAGAATCCGCAGCAGCTTCTATGGCCCCAGCAGTTCCTGCAGAAACCACTAAGTCACCATTGCCGATACTTCCAGTAACAAATCCTTTAATCCCCATCATGGTTCCTGCAGCACCGATCACTACAAAAATACATAAACCAATCACACCTGCCGTGTTTAACTCCAAAGACATCCCAGTATGGTATAGCAATCGGATGCTCGAAATTGATTCAGAGACTGACTCACATGAGTGGGAATTCGATTCAGTGCAACTTAACACTTCAGATGAGGAAGACACATCACCACCTCCACCCCGCAAAGACATCCCTGTTTACGGAGAAGCACAGATAAAGACCACTTGGGTACCTGAGCTAGAAACATCTTCCACAGACCCTACGTCTCATCCTACGCCTGATTCTGACAGGGAGAGTACCATCAACGACCTTCACCACACTGTCTTAACCCTCACTGATACATCTCCCGCACTTAACTTAATCGATGAAGTAATGCCCATTATCCACCCTGAACTCATCGAATGGAACCAACCAAATCCCCCATGTCTTGACCTCTTCCAAAATGATGAGGCTATCATTGACTTTTTGGAATTAAGGGATAATCTACCAAGCGGGGATCACAAAGCTGGATTCGCCATTGAACTTAATAGCGCAGCATACTTCGGGGCGGATGCCAAACCCTTCAGCTGCAAAAATATAACATTAAAACATGGATCTTCTAGTGAAAACCATACTGTGGCACTGTTTGATCCAACAAAAGTAAAAAGAAAGAGCGTATCCAACGGTGAAAACCTCTCTGAGGCACCTGAGGATGAAGGGTTTGACATTCTCCCTGCTAATACACAACAGGAACGATCAACGATCCTCATTGAGGAAACCAAAGAATACAATGTGGGGACTCCTGAAAATCCTCATATCATACATCTGGCATCTCTTCTCACTCCAGAGGAACAGCCTCAATTTATAGAGTTCTTCCAACAGCGTCAGATCAACTTTGCATGGTCATATGCAGACATGCCTGGGCTTGATCCTGATTTAGTCATGCATCATCTCACAGTAGCAAAAGGAGCCAAACCTGTCAAGCAGAAGCTTCGTAAGATGCATCCTCAGATTGCCGTGCTAGTCAAAACAGAACTCAAGAAACTCCTGGATGTTGGTTTCATTAGACCAATTGATTATGCAGAATGGATCTCCAATATTGTGCCAGTTGGCAAACCAAAAGGGGGCATCCGCATTTGTACAGACTTCAGAGATCTAAATAAAGCATGTCCTAAGGATGACTTCCCTCTACCAAATATCGACATCATAGTAGATTTGACAGCAGGACATGCCATGCTTTCACTCATGGATGACTTTTCAGGATACAATCAAATAAAGATCGCACCCGAGGACCAACATAAGACAGCCTTCACATGTCCATGGGGCACATACTGCTGGAATGTAATGCCTTTTGGTCTAAAGAATGCAGGAGCGACCTATCAAAGAGCAATGACCACCATCTTCCATGACATGATGCATACTATGATGGAAGATTATGTGGATGATTTACTAGCAAAATCACTTACTAGAGAAGGACATCTTCACATCTTAGATAAAATCTTTGATAGACTGGAACAATACCATGTTCGACTCAACCCAAAGAAATGTGTCTTCGGAGTGACCTCCAGGAAGCTTCTAGGATACATTGTCTCAAGCAAAGGTATTGAGGTCGATCCAGCAAAGGTTAAGGCAATAATGGACATGCCACCTCCAAAGAATATCAGTCAGCTAAGAACACTACAAGGACGGCTTCAATCTATCCGCAGATTCATTGCACAATTGGCTGATAAGTGTCACCCATTCACACACCTGCTACACAAGAACATCCGCTTTCAGTGGGATGACAGATGCCAGCAAGCATTTCAGGCGCTTAAAGACTATCTCATGAATCCACCATTGCTGATGCCACCAGATCCAAGTAGACCATTATTGCTCTATATCTCAGCAACAAGTACAGCATTGGGTGTACTACTGGCACAACATAATACAGAAGGAAAAGAGTGTGCTATTTACTACATCTCTCGCACACTTGTGGGCTATGAACTCAATTACACACCTATTGAGCGAGCTTGCCTAGCAGTAATCTTGGCAGCCACTAAACTGAGGCACTATCTGTTAACACACAAGGTGCAACTCATTGCAAAGATTGATCCACTCAAGTATTTACTTAACAAAGCAGCATTGACAGGTCGCTTAGCTAAATGGGTAATGATTCTAAGTGAATTCGACATCGAGTATGTGGACCGTAAAGCTATCAAAGGTCAGGTCATTGCAGATCAATTGGCCGATGCACCACTCATAGGCGATCATCCTCTCATTTCCAATTTTCCAGATGAAGAGATATTCATGATCACAGAAGTACAACCATGGAAATTATATTTTGATGGTTCATACACTAGGCACGGCTCGGGGGCAGGCATTCTGTTTATCACACCTCAAGGTGATAGCATCCCGAAGTCTTACAGGCTCACATTTCCATGCACAAACAACATAGCAGAGTATGAGGCTTTGATCACAGGACTTAGGCTAGCCATACAATGGAAACTAAAAGAACTACAAGTATATGGCGACTCACAACTGGTCATTCGACAAGCAACAGATGAGTATCAGACCAAAGATGATAAACTCATGCCATATAAGCAAATGGTGGACACTCTAAAGACATCATTTACTACTATCACTTTTGAGCAGATACCAAGAGATCAGAATCGAGCTGCTGATGCCATGGCTACCATCGCATCTCTACTAGATCTTCCACAGAATTCAACACGCTACGAGTTCTTGGTAGAACAGCTTTGGATTCCTGCTTATGATATCCCCGAATCTGAAATGATATGTTGCCTTGTCGGTTCCGAATCCCCATGGTACGGTGAGTTCTACACCTATCTCCGTGATCACACCCTTCCTCCTAACCAATCAAATAACCAACGAAAAACCTTCATTCGCCAAACTGCTCGATATACCATTATTGCCGAAACCCTATACCGATGCGGTCTTGATGGTACTCTCCTTCGATGTCTAGAACAAGATGAGATAACAAAGGCTTTGGAAGAGGTACATGAAGGAATTTGCGGGACTCACTCAAGTGGTCCATCACTAGCCAAGAAGATCATGCGAGCTGGATACTATTGGCCCTCTATGGAAAAGGATTCCTACTACTTTGTCAGGAAGTGCAAGAAATGTCAAGTTCACGGTGACCTGATACATGCACCAGCACAAGAACTGCAACCAATCACAACACCATGGCCTTTTTGTCAATGGGGCCTTGACCTTGTGGGTAAAATCCATCCATCTTCATCCAATGGCCATAAATTCATTATTACCGCCACCGAATATTTCACCAAGTGGATCGAAGCTGTTCCACTTACCCAAGTCACCGGCAAGCAGATCGCCTCATTCATCCTCAATTACATCATCTGCCGGTATGGTGTACCCATGTCCATCGTCACAGATAACGGTCTTCCTTTCAAAAATCAGGATGTTCGTGAGCTTTGTGAGAAATTTCATATCCAACACCGCTTTTCCACTCCCTATTACCCACAAGGTAATGGTCAGGCCGAAGCATCCAATAAAAACATATTGAGGATCCTAAAGAAGACAGTCAATGATGCCGGTCGTGATTGGCATGTTCAATTGAATCCAGCGCTATGGGCATATCGAACTAGCATTCGGACCCCTACAGGTGCAACTCCTTATTCATTGGTCTATGGTGCTGAAGCTATCTTACCTATTGAGGTTGAGATACCATCATTACGAGTTTCCTTGCATAATCTCATCGATGATGAAGCATACAGAGTCTCACGTCTTCAGGACTTAGAGTTACTTGATGAGAAGCGACAAGCTGCATACAATCACCTCAAAGCCTATCAGCAGCGCATGAGTAGAAGCTACAATCACCGAGTTAGATCTCGTACATTTGAGGTAGGTGATCTCGTTCTTCGAGAAAATCCTCGCAACCAACCAAATAGAGAACATCAAGGCAAGTTTGAATCAAACTGGTTGGGCCCATATGTTGTCACTGCTGTATTCGGGTCCGGGGCATATCAGTTGGCTACATCAGAAGGCGAACCGCTTGCAGATCCAATCAATAGCATGCACCTCAAACGGTTTTACACATAAGCTGTACAGAGCATCAGGCTCCCCTGCCTATCAGAAAATACCAAAAAACATTCAGAAAAATGTCCTGAAGAAAATATAAAAACATTCAAAAAAGTAAAGAAAAATCATGCATCCAAACGGTGAACAACCACTCCGGTGGCACCTTGGGTAAGAACGATGGTGAAAACCTGGCAAACAGGCGCCACTCGTAAAGGCTATGGCTCCATTATCTTTCAGACTTGTGGCGATCACATCTACTTCATACATACATCCATCCATCCATCAACCATGGCTTGTTATTCCTCTGCAATTATGATAGTACTCCATACATCTTGCATCCCGCTTTTTCATAGTCATGTCTAAAACTGGGGGCAATGCCTTTAACCTATTGATGGAAGTGGATTCTACATTTTCTTATGATTCATTAAGTTCTTCATTCAAACAATCATCAAAAATCCAAAAACATTCAAAAATATCTCGCAAAAATACCAAAAACATTCAAAACAATTCAAAATCCAAAAACATCGACAAAACCATTGAAAAATCACACAAAAACATGGCAACACCTTGTACATACCCATCCATGCAGATACCAAAATAAACATTGACAAACTACTCACACAATGACCATTTACCAATCAACCACACAATCAACATCAACAATCAAACTGTCTTCAACAAGGATGTATCCTTCCTTACCAAAACAAAGACAAGATGACATTTTCTTTCACAAGAAAATTATGTTAAGCTATCAAATGCTTGGTTGATTTGTGAGTAATTCATTTGTTTATCTGTATCGGGATATTTCAGCATTGTTTTGTATCGTTTGTGCATTATTTCCGATGAAGTTCTGGGGCATGTACTAATGGTGTCTACGTGGGAAGTTCACTAAGCTACGTGATCTTATGCAAAATGCAGTCATAGATCACTACGGCTTGCTGACTACAGCGTATACCTCGACCATATGAGCATGAACCATTACCAAGGATCCATATTCTTTTATTCTTTATGTATATATTGTTTGTTTACAGGTACAATGCTCATTCTTTGGTTCCTTCTCATCCAATTTGGATAAAGGTTTTTATTTCTTAGTACGGTATGCACTTGTCTCAGGATATGATCAGCCTAAGATCAAGGAGGACGATCCAAGTCATGCATGAAAGGAGATAATCCTTATCTGTTCCGCAAGCAATACTCAGGTCAACTTGATCCATTATATCAAGTTGCTTGTATTAACTTGCTATATCAAAATCCATGTAAGAAATACTCTGGTCATCTTGAATCTTTATGTCAAGTTGCTTGTATTTTCTTCCAACATTTTAAAGCTCAATGATGAAAATAGAGCACTATGGATCGTCATTCCATCTCATCTATATATACTGCATTTCGTTGCATTCCAACCATCCATACATTCATAATAGCTGCATATCATGCATACATAGTCATAATAATGCATACTCTATTTTCCTCTTCTTCCATAGGACTCGATCCTAGGTCCTCCATTTCTTCTATCTAACATCAAATCCCCCCTCACCCTCCCTATCTTGATCATCAACATCAACCTAATCAAGCCACGTTCATCACCATCCATCTCTAAATAGGAGGGATTGTGTTTCCTATCCTAAGTCATCCAATAAGTCAAGCCAGTTACTCTGTCTACACAGATACATCGACTCCCACACACCTAGACTATCAACAGATACTCTGATCAAGTATCTTCGGGTCTCAACAGGTAATCGATCATGGTAATCCTAGACTACATCAGGCATTTATCACAATGACCTAGTCTCAAGGGGGTTGCCATGATTCCCCACAATCATCCATCCCACGCACACACTATCAATTGATCAACCAATCAAACACAATCCAATGGACAATTACATCAATTGTCTACGTCTCAACGAGTATTTTGCTTCATATACCTTGACTTCATCGGGCAATTACATCAATTGTCTAAGTCACCATCAGGTCACTTTGATTCACTTACTCAGACTTTATCATGTCCAAGCGACCAACTGACATCAACTGTCACGCTTTGACTTGACCGGGGCAATTCAACCGATTGCACCAGATTGTCTAAACAATTTTGATCAATTGTATAGCATCAATCCAAACCCCACACTACATCTGCTATGTATCTCTTGCATGACCTCAGGGTACTCGTTGGCTTGTTGTTTCTTCATATTCACTCCATTTTCTCCCATTCTTTCATCATTAGTTCTAATTTCTTCTATTCTACCTCCCCTCCACTTTGCATTCTTTTTCGAGAGATCGCCCGATTTTTCAAAACAAAATTTGGCCCATCCCTCGAGGGGGCATACCACCCATTAAATTTACATTTTATGGGGCATTTCTTCACACCTATTTTTCTTTCTTTGAAACGACGCGATAAACCGCACCGTCTCAAAGAGGGGCAAATGTAGTCACATAAATCTGTCCACTTAATTAAATGAATACTTAGTATTTATTTGATTATTTAACCATCAATTAATAATTAATTAAATTAATATATTTAATTAATTCATCTTAACCCTCTTCTCCTATTAATTAAATAAATTATTCAATTTATTTGATTTAATTCACTTAACCAAATTCAGACCATTAATTAAATAAATAAATCATATTTATTTAATTAAATCTTCTCTCACATTTAAATAAATTAATATTTATTTAAATCCCCCAAAATCCCACCTCTCACATTTAAATAAATAAATCATTTATTTAAATCACCTTTATCCTCCACCCACTTGTATTTTCCTACAAAAGCAAGTTGCACAATTATTTTAAATAAATAATTTATTTAAATCACCTTTATCCTCCACCCACTTATATTTTCCTACAAAAGCAAGTTGCACAACTATTTTAAATAAATTATTTATTTAAAATCCTATTTATCCTCACCCATTTGAAACCTTTAATGGTTTCCCTTAAAGTAGTCAAACTTGATGGCTTTAAAGTCTTCAAACTTGATGGCTTCCTTCTATAGTCTTCTTAAGACTTTAATGGTTTTCCTTAAAGTCTTCAAGCCTTTAATGGTTTCCCTCAAAGTCTTCAAGCATTTTAAATGCTTTATCTTCATTTTTCTCATTTAAATAAATTAATATTTATTTGAATATTTATCCAAATGCAAATTACACCATTTAATTGAAATAAATGATTTTATTTTAATTGAAAATACCAAAATTTCTCCCACTTGCATTTTCCTACAAAATCCACTTGCATGCCTAAACCCCTTCTAAGTTCTTCTAAACCCTTCCTAATTAGCCTAATCCATCCCCTAAATATTGTCACATTCCTAAGCAAATTGGAGTCACTTCTCAAAGACTCCAAAGTCTTTGAAAAGCAATTAATGCTTTGTGTGTTCAACAAATTAACCCTCAAAGTCTTGGATAACCTTTGAAAGCTTCCAACCTTCAACCACTAAATGGCTCAAAGTCTTGGATAACCTTTGAAAGCTTTCAACCTTCAACCACTTAATCCCCAAAGTCTCCAATAACCATTAATGGTTAATTCAACCCTCCCACATGGTTAAAACATTTGTTTTGACTCAACCTCTACCCAACCCAAAGGTCTCATCAGGCCATTAATGCTTTGACCATGATTATCTCTTAAACATTTGCACAAAGGTTTATCCTTGGATTAACTCTTAATCCGATGGGTAATCTTAATTTAGACTTGACCCTTACCTTCTAGATAACCATGAGGTCTTCTCAGGCCTTTAATGCCTCCAACCTCTTCTCTCAACCCAATCCTATGTTGAAACTTGTCACCATTTTATTGGTGCCAATTGTGCACATGGATCCCCAACTTTCAATCCTAACCCTTGTTAAGATTGCTCAATCTTAACCCTTCATTTCCCCATTTCTTCTATAAATAGAACCCTTCTCCTCAAGCAAAAGAGAAGCATTTTAGAGTATTGTTGTTATACTGGCATTAGCATAGAGCTTTTTCATAGCATCACTATCTACTCTAGCATAGTATTTAGCTTTTCATTTCATATTTGAAGCTTAGTATTAAATCTCAATCCTCCATAAGCATCCATAGTGCAAAAAGCTGCTGAGAGCTACACTCATTTGGGACTTGGAGAGGAGAGGAACAAGGGAGGAGCAACTATGAGCATCTTGATTAGCTATTTCATTTTATGTTTATATGCTTTCTATTTCATGCTTAATATCTCTCTTGATATGCCTGTTTAGGATAATCTTTTGTTGCTAACACTAACGTTTGTTTCTTGTGCTCTTGTGTGTGTTGCCATCAAACAGATTTTCTAATCCTTTTTGCAGAGCATCATTTGGTGAACCCGACGTGAATCCAAACACCAAAAAGATCAACTTTTTTTTTTTTTTAACCAATAACATGTTTGAATGTTGAAAATGTCACACAGGTTGCGCTTTTGACACTGTTTTGGTGCGTTTGGCATTATTTTGGCGCTATTCCCCCTGTTTCAGTGCTTTTCCCTTCTCTGTCTTTCCCTTTCTTTTAATACGTTTGTGTTAAATAGTGCCTCTGTTCAAACGCAGACTAGCGCTATTGTAACAAAACGTTGTACAAATCACTTTGTAACCAAAAAAAATAAAAAACCCAAAAAAAATAAAAAAATTTAGGCTTGTAGAAGCCCACCAAATAGACGGATTTTACTAACTATTTTTCTCTTTTGTGCAGATTTAAATTAGATTAAAGAGTAGATTTATATTTTTTACTAACTTGTTTTTGAAGTTGGTTTTAAAAATGAATTCACTTTTTATTTTGGTTTAAAATTAACTTCACATTTCAAATTTGGGCTTTTGAAAAAGAATCACACATTTGTTTGGGGCTCTTAAAAAGAATTTCATTGTTCAAAGGTAAAAAGAACCACAAACTTATACAAAAACAACTTTATTTTTTTTTTTGCAAGTTAGGAAACAAACTTCGTTTTGGTGCTTAAAATCAACAAGGCAAATTTTATTTCTTGCATCAAGATAAAACTCACAATCCACACTTCCATTTTTGGTGCAAATAAAATTCACAATCAACTTGTCTCATTTTTAAAGCAATTTTCCTTCAAAGCAAAACGTGTTTTTTCATTAAGTTGACCAGGATTTTCAAAATTCTAGATTACAAAACATATTGCCTTTGAAGTTAAAAAGAACACCATGACTGTTGGAGCAACATCTCCAAATAGTTAGATCATATTGCCATGATGGATTAAAAAGAACAAGTGAATTTCATGTTTGGCACGCTTGTGCACAAAAGTCAGTCGAGTGGACCTATTTCTAACACACACTATCCTCTCCCTTGGCTCTCGTGGTCCTAGGTGCAAGAGAAAAGTGTTAGTAACACTCAAAATTTTATTTTTTTAAAAGAGGCCTGCCAAGGGATCGATACTCTTGGGAACGACCTCGAGCGGTAAATCCTTCGAGCCGCTATAGAAATCAGGTGAGAGCGAAAGCTGTAGCCTTGGGTATAGCTGTTCCTACAGTGTAACTGGCCGAAAGGACAAATGGGCCCCACCACCAGTTACAAGGCTCTTAAGTGAGTCACTGCAGAATGAACTTATGTCCAAAGCCATCGAACATGACTAAACACCTTTAAGTAGTAGCCCACCTGTTCTATTGATTGAGGATATTTGAGGTATAATTTAGTGCAAGAGCATAGATGGTTTTGCTCCCAAGATACTCACCATACATATTTCCTTGAGTAGAAACATAGCTTTTTGAAAAGTCACTTGTGGCTTGATAAAAGTGGTGACTCCCCCATCATAGGGATCATCTATTTGTTATGCTCGTGCAAGACTTAGTATATCACATCCTTACCTGCCACGGCCGGATTCATAAGGTATGTAGTACCAAAGTCGAAGAAATATCAAGATGTGGGCTAAATTTATCACAACTGGCCATTTGACCTTAGGGATAAAAAGTGTTTGAAGTGTGTTCGTTTTACAGACCTAGTGCGAATTGAGCCGACTTCAGGCTTTGGAAATACACCTTAAAATAAATCTAAAGGAAGGGTCAAAAACAAGTCCAAGGATTGGGTTGATCTAGACCCATACTCATTTGTGCCTTTGAGGCTACAATTTTGTGTTTGTGTGCTTGCTTTGTTTTCTTGTCAAAGAAAAATCAGAAAATCAATCCCAAAAACAAAGTATTCATCCAACATCTGTCAACACAACCAAAAATACCAAAAACAAAGTGCAAACAACACAGAGTCACAACTTTTATGACCATTCTTCACATCTTGCGAAAGAAGAAGTGTCATCAGAATATTACCTTGAAAAGAAGACCACTAAGCTCAAAGGCTTTAATCAAAAGGAGGAAATTCTTCTATATCAATCGACAAATCTTTGTCTCCCATAGAGTCTTTCTACATCGCATGCGTCTATACCTTCAAGGTAAAACAACCGAGTTTGATTCAGAATCATTGAACCACAGAGCTTTTATGCAATATAGAGCTCTGAGTTATCACAAAAATCAAGGAGGAAAGATTAATCCCAATTTCTTCCCAAACATCTGTATCACCTACAACACAGCTCGAGAAGTGCCACCAACGTCTGAAAGGGAAGAAGAAGAGTTTGTCCCATTTATAACCCAAAGTTTTTATTGAAGTTGAAAAACAAAAACATCCATCATCTCATTCATACATCATCACTTCATCATCAATCCATCCCAAAACTCTCAAAACATTAAGAGGTTCTTGTCCCAAGATTCCCTTTTAGATATTGCTTGAAATCAAAACACATCACATCACTTTTTAGATTGTTTCTACATCTAGGATAAGCTCATCCTAAGAGACACATCTACGCAGGTTAAAACTAGTTCATGAGTGAATCCTCTCATTGCTAGGTAGTCTAAATCTGTAACACATCTCAGATTTCTCTACACCTTATCACATCCAAAATCTATCAAAACAAGCAAGCAATTCAAAGAAGGAATTTCGGTTACATCTATCTCAAAGTGCTAGAGATCTACATACAAACACAAATCACCAACCATCAATCTTTCATTTCATCAACAACTCATCATCATCTTCAATCAACTTCAAAACCAAACTTGCAAACAAAATGGCTCAAACCCGATCACGATCAAGGCAACGAGAAATAGAAATTGAGGAAGAAGAGGACAACCTCAATGAATTTCAAGAAGCACTTGGAGGAACTGGGAATGATGAAAACCCAGGTACACCCACTCCTTCAACAATCGAAAGGGTTCAGCATAACCCTCACTTTAACAGATTATTTGATGAAATTCTCAGGAGCAATGCGGATGCTCACTTCTTAAGACTTGCTCAAGAAGGAGCCAAACTCCCCTCAGACTTTGATCTTGCCCAATTAAGACAAGCATCAGAAAGACAAAGTCGCCATGAGGAGGAAAGACGTAGAGATCCCATCAGATATAACATCCCTCGAGGTAACCCACCACCTCCTCCTCCAAATGAAATGGAGATGTTGCGGCAACAAGTCGCGAATCTCGCCCAACAACTTCATAGTGGTGTTAAGACCAATCAATTTTCACTTAACGACATCTGTCCCTATCCGTTTGATAGGAATCTTTATATGCCACCCTTTCCACGCGGGTTTGAAACACCCAAATTTGAAAAATATAGAGGAAAGGGGGATCCCCGTGATCATGTCCGAGAATTTCATTCTGCTTGTCTTGAAGTAGCTTATGAGGACACATACCTAATGCGCCTTTTTCCCCAAAGCTTGGGAGGAACCACCACATCATGGTTTTCCCGACTACCAGGTGGCATTAGAACATTTGAGGAACTCATCCAGAAGTTCCTATCTCATTACTCTCATAACATTGAACGCGACATCACCATGGCTGATCTATGCAACACCAAACAAAAACCAGGGGAATTATTCTCAGTATTCCTGCAACGATGGCGCCAAATGTCTAGCAGACGTTCTCTTCAGTTACCTGAACGAGAACTAGTGGAAATTTTCATTTCCAACTTAAACGAAGAAATGGAATTTCACCTGGATGTCAAAGACACAGACTCTTTTAACGATATGATCACCAAGGGTATAAAATGTGAAAGGGCACTCATCAAAAAAGGACTCATCAAAATCTTTAATGAACCAAAAGATGCTCCTCGCCCGCGCTTCAATAGCGATAAACCGAACTTCTGGAACAAGAATAAGAACATCGTCAACGATGGAGTTGTGGATGCTTGGACTGTCCAAAATGCACAACCTGTGGTTCGGTTTGCAGGACAAAATCCTCCACCTCAAAATAACACAAATGTTCCTCTTAATCAAGGTCGCATCACATCTCATGATGAACCAAGACCTCGTCCACAAAAACAAAAACGCACATACACTCCCTTAGGGGAACCCATTGAAACAGTGTTGCGACAACTCCTCTCTCAAAATTTGGTCACTCTACCTAAGCTATCAAACTATGAGCCTCAAGTCAAACCAGCATGGTGGAAAGATACTGAACACTGTGAGTTCCATCAAGGAAGAGGACACAAGACAAGTAATTGTCACCGATTGAAAGATCTCATTCAGGATCTTATTGACCGAGGAGAAATTGAAATTGAAGGGCATGACCCAAAAACAACCAATAATGATCATCAGATGTTCAAGAATCCACTTCCATCGCAAGATCAAAGGGGTCCTTCGACGTCTAGTCGAGGTCCTGATACCACTGATTATACGCAGGCTGCGTATAATTACACTGTCAATCACCTGTATGATGCCAGTGAACAAATTGCAACTATCACCTTCAAAAATCCCACCTCAAATTGCAATGTTGTTACGCGTCGCGGCAAAGTTACCATCAAGGCAGCTCCACAAGGCACCACCTCCATCCCAAAGCAGTACAATCTTGTGGAACAATTAGACAAAACGCCTGCGCTTATATCCATTTTAGAGCTGTTACGCCTATCGCCATCTCATAAAACAATCTTGGATCAAGCACTCCAAGAGGCGTCAGTCCCTGCAAACTTGAATACAGACCAATTTCAAGCCATGGTTGGAAATCTAAAGTCATCACCTTGTCTCACTTTTTCTGAAAGCGACAACTCTTCTTTCCAACAACCTCATAACGCCTCACTCCACATTGAAGGCTTCGTCAACCAACACAGGATCAAGCGAGTCTTGATCGATAATGGAGCAGGCCTAAACATTTGCACACTACAGTTGGTCACAGCATTGGGATATGCAATAGAATCGGTGGATCCTCGTAAGAAGATCACCATCAAAGCCTATGATGATGCAGAGCGTTCATCCAAAGGAGCTGTGGTACTACCAATCCGAGTGGGCCCTGTGGTAAAGCATATCATTTGTCAGGTTCTGGACCTTCCTCTGCCATATAATCTATTATTAGGGAGACCTTGGATACATGCCATGCAAGCTGTTCCATCTACCTACCATCAATGTATCAAGTTCCCACATAATGGTGCAGAGATCACAATCCTGGGCGATGCAAATCCCTTTGCATTTTGCCATAATATCAGCCATCAACCAGAAATTACCGTTCCTAATAATAGAGAAGCCATTTCCTCCACATCATATGTAAATCCCGCCTCTCTTGCTAGTTCAAACACCCCTATACCCAAGCAAGAAAAGCTTAAGATGAAAATCGCAGAGGAAGGTCCTGGAGAATACAACTTGAGTCAGCTCTTTTGTGTGGGACAAATGCCCACTTCTCCTAGAACACATGGTAAACCACAGCAGTTGCTCCAGCAACCACTAATCACGCCAGCATGTGCCTTAACGCCTTTCATCCTTGGAAAGAGTCAAGAGGAAGAAACACAAGATGAGGACCTAGCGGACTGGATCTATAAGGATCCCATCACCACTGATAAACCGCAAGTTACACTTCCTACGGAACAGTATGGTAAAGGCCTCCTCATTATGCAAAGAATGGGGTATGATGGTCAGAGTGCTTTGGGATACTGCAAACAAGGACGACATGAACCACTGCTGCCAGAATTCAAGCCCAAAGGTAATACAGGCCTTGGCTTTGAAAAAGAGATCCTTCCTAAACTCAGATTCAAAGGAAAACCCAGCAAACCATTTTGCCCACCTACTGCAAAGAGGATACCTTTCATAATCAAAGCACCATCAAGCACTATCCCCACTTCCCCCTCAAGGCTCACAACTCCACCATTATCAGTGCCAAACATACCACCAATCAAACCAGTAATCCCATCAATAACACCAATAGCAGCAGCAACTGTATCAGAATCCGCAGCAGCTTCTATGGCCCCAGCAGTTCCTGCAGAAACCACTAAGTCACCATTGCCGATACTTCCAGTAACAAATCCTTTAATCCCCATCATGGTTCCTGCAGCACCGATCACTACAAAAATACATAAACCAATCACACCTGCCGTGTTTAACTCCAAAGACATCCCAGTATGGTATAGCAATCGGATGCTCGAAATTGATTCAGAGACTGACTCACATGAGTGGGAATTCGATTCAGTGCAACTTAACACTTCAGATGAGGAAGACACATCACCACCTCCACCCCGCAAAGACATCCCTGTTTACGGAGAAGCACAGATAAAGACCACTTGGGTACCTGAGCTAGAAACATCTTCCACAGACCCTACGTCTCATCCTACGCCTGATTCTGACAGGGAGAGTACCATCAACGACCTTCACCACACTGTCTTAACCCTCACTGATACATCTCCCGCACTTAACTTAATCGATGAAGTAATGCCCATTATCCACCCTGAACTCATCGAATGGAACCAACCAAATCCCCCATGTCTTGACCTCTTCCAAAATGATGAGGCTATCATTGACTTTTTGGAATTAAGGGATAATCTACCAAGCGGGGATCACAAAGCTGGATTCGCCATTGAACTTAATAGCGCAGCATACTTCGGGGCGGATGCCAAACCCTTCAGCTGCAAAAATATAACATTAAAACATGGATCTTCTAGTGAAAACCATACTGTGGCACTGTTTGATCCAACAAAAGTAAAAAGAAAGAGCGTATCCAACGGTGAAAACCTCTCTGAGGCACCTGAGGATGAAGGGTTTGACATTCTCCCTGCTAATACACAACAGGAACGATCAACGATCCTCATTGAGGAAACCAAAGAATACAATGTGGGGACTCCTGAAAATCCTCATATCATACATCTGGCATCTCTTCTCACTCCAGAGGAACAGCCTCAATTTATAGAGTTCTTCCAACAGCGTCAGATCAACTTTGCATGGTCATATGCAGACATGCCTGGGCTTGATCCTGATTTAGTCATGCATCATCTCACAGTAGCAAAAGGAGCCAAACCTGTCAAGCAGAAGCTTCGTAAGATGCATCCTCAGATTGCCGTGCTAGTCAAAACAGAACTCAAGAAACTCCTGGATGTTGGTTTCATTAGACCAATTGATTATGCAGAATGGATCTCCAATATTGTGCCAGTTGGCAAACCAAAAGGGGGCATCCGCATTTGTACAGACTTCAGAGATCTAAATAAAGCATGTCCTAAGGATGACTTCCCTCTACCAAATATCGACATCATAGTAGATTTGACAGCAGGACATGCCATGCTTTCACTCATGGATGACTTTTCAGGATACAATCAAATAAAGATCGCACCCGAGGACCAACATAAGACAGCCTTCACATGTCCATGGGGCACATACTGCTGGAATGTAATGCCTTTTGGTCTAAAGAATGCAGGAGCGACCTATCAAAGAGAAATGACCACCATCTTCCATGACATGATGCATACTATGATGGAAGATTATGTGGATGATTTACTAGCAAAATCACTTACTAGAGAAGGACATCTTCACATCTTAGATAAAATCTTTGATAGACTGGAACAATACCATGTTCGACTCAACCCAAAGAAATGTGTCTTCGGAGTGACCTCCGGGAAGCTTCTAGGATACATTGTCTCAAGCAAAGGTATTGAGGTCGATCCAGCAAAGGTTAAGGCAATAATGGACATGCCACCTCCAAAGAATATCAGTCAGCTAAGAACACTACAAGGACGGCTTCAATCTATCCGCAGATTCATTGCACAATTGGCTGATAAGTGTCACCCATTCACACACCTGCTACACAAGAACATCCGCTTTCAGTGGGATGACAGATGCCAGCAAGCATTTCAGGCGCTTAAAGACTATCTCATGAATCCACCATTGCTGATGCCACCAGATCCAAGTAGACCATTATTGCTTTATATCTCAGCAACAAGTACAGCATTGGGTGTACTACTGGCACAACATAATACAGAAGGAAAAGAGTGTGCTATTTACTACATCTCTCGCACACTTGTGGGCTATGAACTCAATTACACACCTATTGAGCGAGCTTGCCTAGCAGTAATCTTGGCAGCCACTAAACTGAGGCACTATCTGTTAACACACAAGGTGCAACTCATTGCAAAGATTGATCCACTCAAGTATTTACTTAACAAAGCAGCATTGACAGGTCGCTTAGCTAAATGGGTAATGATTCTAAGTGAATTCGACATCGAGTATGTGGACCGTAAAGCTATCAAAGGTCAGGTCATTGCAGATCAATTGGCCGATGCACCACTCATAGGCGATCATCCTCTCATTTCCAATTTTCCAGATGAAGAGATATTCATGATCACAGAAGTACAACCATGGAAATTATATTTTGATGGTTCATACACTAGGCACGGCTCGGGGGCAGGCATTCTGTTTATCACACCTCAAGGTGATAGCATCCCGAAGTCTTACAGGCTCACATTTCCATGCACAAACAACATAGCAGAGTATGAGGCTTTGATCACAGGACTTAGGCTAGCCATACAATGGAAACTAAAAGAACTACAAGTATATGGCGACTCACAACTGGTCATTCGACAAGCAACAGATGAGTATCAGACCAAAGATGATAAACTCATGCCATATAAGCAAATGGTGGACACTCTAAAGACATCATTTACTACTATCACTTTTGAGCAGATACCAAGAGATCAGAATCGAGCTGCTGATGCCATGGCTACCATCGCATCTCTACTAGATCTTCCACAGAATTCAACACGCTACGAGTTCTTGGTAGAACAGCTTTGGATTCCTGCTTATGATATCCCCGAATCTGAAATGATATGTTGCCTTGTCGGTTCCGAATCCCCATGGTACGGTGAGTTCTACACCTATCTCCGTGATCACACCCTTCCTCCTAACCAATCAAATAACCAACGAAAAACCTTCATTCGCCAAACTGCTCGATATACCATTATTGCCGAAACCCTATACCGATGCGGTCTTGATGGTACTCTCCTTCGATGTCTAGAACAAGATGAGATAAAAAAGGCTTTGGAAGAGGTACATGAAGGAATTTGCGGGACTCACTCAAGTGGTCCATCACTAGCCAAGAAGATCATGCGAGCTGGATACTATTGGCCCTCTATGGAAAAGGATTCCTACTACTTTGTCAGGAAGTGCAAGAAATGTCAAGTTCACGGTGACCTGATACATGCACCAGCACAAGAACTGCAACCAATCACAACACCATGGCCTTTTTGTCAATGGGGCCTTGACCTTGTGGGTAAAATCCATCCATCTTCATCCAATGGCCATAAATTCATTATTACCGCCACCGAATATTTCACCAAGTGGATCGAAGCTGTTCCACTTACCCAAGTCATCGGCAAGCAGATCGCCTCATTCATCCTCAATTACATCATCTGCCGGTATGGTGTACCCATGTCCATCGTCACAGATAACGGTCTTCCTTTCAAAAATCAGGATGTTCGTGAGCTTTGTGAGAAATTTCATATCCAACACCGCTTTTCCACTCCCTATTACCCACAAGGTAATGGTCAGGCCGAAGCATCCAATAAAAACATATTGAGGATCCTAAAGAAGACAGTCAATGATGCCGGTCGTGATTGGCATGTTCAATTGAATCCAGCGCTATGGGCATATCGAACTAGCATTCGGACCCCTACAGGTGCAACTCCTTATTCATTGGTCTATGGTGCTGAAGCTATCTTACCTATTGAGGTTGAGATACCATCATTACGAGTTTCCTTGCATAATCTCATCGATGATGAAGCATACAGAGTCTCACGTCTTCAGGACTTAGAGTTACTTGATGAGAAGCGACAAGCTGCATACAATCACCTCAAAGCCTATCAGCAGCGCATGAGTAGAAGCTACAATCACCGAGTTAGATCTCGTACATTTGAGGTAGGTGATCTCGTTCTTCGAGAAAATCCTCGCAACCAACCAAATAGAGAACATCAAGGCAAGTTTGAATCAAACTGGTTGGGCCCATATGTTGTCACTGCTGTATTCGGGTCCGGGGCATATCAGTTGGCTACATCAGAAGGCGAACCGCTTGCAGATCCAATCAATAGCATGCACCTCAAACGGTTTTACACATAAGCTGTACAGAGCATCAGGCTCCCCTGCCTATCAGAAAATACCAAAAAACATTCAGAAAAATGTCCTGAAGAAAATATAAAAACATTCAAAAAAGTAAAGAAAAATCATGCATCCAAACGGTGAACAACCACTCCGGTGGCACCTTGGGTAAGAACGATGGTGAAAACCTGGCAAACAGGCGCCACTCGTAAAGGCTATGGCTCCATTATCTTTCAGACTTGTGGCGATCACATCTACTTCATACATACATCCATCCATCCATCAACCATGGCTTGTTATTCCTCTGCAATTATGATAGTACTCCATACATCTTGCATCCCGCTTTTTCATAGTCATGTCTAAAACTGGGGGCAATGCCTTTAACCTATTGATGGAAGTGGATTCTACATTTTCTTATGATTCATTAAGTTCTTCATTCAAACAATCATCAAAAATCCAAAAACATTCAAAAATATCTCGCAAAAATACCAAAAACATTCAAAACAATTCAAAATCCAAAAACATCGACAAAACCATTGAAAAATCACACAAAAACATGGCAACACCTTGTACATACCCATCCATGCAGATACCAAAATAAACATTGACAAACTACTCACACAATGACCATTTACCAATCAACCACACAATCAACATCAACAATCAAACTGTCTTCAACAAGGATGTATCCTTCCTTACCAAAACAAAGACAAGATGACATTTTCTTTCACAAGAAAATTATGTTAAGCTATCAAATGCTTGGTTGATTTGTGAGTAATTCATTTGTTTATCTGTATCGGGATATTTCAGCATTGTTTTGTATCGTTTGTGCATTATTTCCGATGAAGTTCTGGGGCATGTACTAATGGTGTCTACGTGGGAAGTTCACTAAGCTACGTGATCTTATGCAAAATGCAGTCATAGATCACTACGGCTTGCTGACTACAGCGTATACCTCGACCATATGAGCATGAACCATTACCAAGGATCCATATTCTTTTATTCTTTATGTATATATTGTTTGTTTACAGGTACAATGCTCATTCTTTGGTTCCTTCTCATCCAATTTGGATAAAGGTTTTTATTTCTTAGTACGGTATGCACTTGTCTCAGGATATGATCAGCCTAAGATCAAGGAGGACGATCCAAGTCATGCATGAAAGGAGATAATCCTTATCTGTTCCGCAAGCAATACTCAGGTCAACTTGATCCATTATATCAAGTTGCTTGTATTAACTTGCTATATCAAAATCCATGTAAGAAATACTCTGGTCATCTTGAATCTTTATGTCAAGTTGCTTGTATTTTCTTCCAACATTTTAAAGCTCAATGATGAAAATAGAGCACTATGGATCGTCATTCCATCTCATCTATATATACTGCATTTCGTTGCATTCCAACCATCCATACATTCATAATAGCTGCATATCATGCATACATAGTCATAATAATGCATACTCTATTTTCCTCTTCTTCCATAGGACTCGATCCTAGGTCCTCCATTTCTTCTATCTAACATCAAATCCCCCCTCACCCTCCCTATCTTGATCATCAACATCAACCTAATCAAGCCACGTTCATCACCATCCATCTCTAAATAGGAGGGATTGTGTTTCCTATCCTAAGTCATCCAATAAGTCAAGCCAGTTACTCTGTCTACACAGATACATCGACTCCCACACACCTAGACTATCAACAGATACTCTGATCAAGTATCTTCGGGTCTCAACAGGTAATCGATCATGGTAATCCTAGACTACATCAGGCATTTATCACAATGACCTAGTCTCAAGGGGGTTGCCATGATTCCCCACAATCATCCATCCCACGCACACACTATCAATTGATCAACCAATCAAACACAATCCAATGGACAATTACATCAATTGTCTACGTCTCAACGAGTATTTTGCTTCATATACCTTGACTTCATCGGGCAATTACATCAATTGTCTAAGTCACCATCAGGTCACTTTGATTCACTTACTCAGACTTTATCATGTCCAAGCGACCAACTGACATCAACTGTCACGCTTTGACTTGACCGGGGCAATTCAACCGATTGCACCAGATTGTCTAAACAATTTTGATCAATTGTATAGCATCAATCCAAACCCCACACTACATCTGCTATGTATCTCTTGCATGACCTCAGGGTACTCGCTGGCTTGTTGTTTCTTCATATTCACTCCATTTTCTCCCATTCTTTCATCATTAGTTCTAATTTCTTCTATTCTACCTCCCCTCCACTTTGCATTCTTTTTCGAGAGATCGCCCGATTTTTCAAAACAAAATTTGGCCCATCCCTCGAGGGGGCATACCACCCATTAAATTTACATTTTATGGGGCATTTCTTCACACCTATTTTTCTTTCTTTGAAACGACGCGATAAACCGCACCGTCTCAAAGAGGGGCAAATGTAGTCACATAAATCTGTCCACTTAATTAAATGAATACTTAGTATTTATTTGATTATTTAACCATCAATTAATAATTAATTAAATTAATATATTTAATTAATTCATCTTAACCCTCTTCTCCTATTAATTAAATAAATTATTCAATTTATTTGATTTAATTCACTTAACCAAATTCAGACCATTAATTAAATAAATAAATCATATTTATTTAATTAAATCTTCTCTCACATTTAAATAAATTAATATTTATTTAAATCCCCCAAAATCCCACCTCTCACATTTAAATAAATAAATCATTTATTTAAATCACCTTTATCCTCCACCCACTTGTATTTTCCTACAAAAGCAAGTTGCACAATTATTTTAAATAAATAATTTATTTAAATCACCTTTATCCTCCACCCACTTATATTTTCCTACAAAAGCAAGTTGCACAACTATTTTAAATAAATTATTTATTTAAAATCCTATTTATCCTCACCCACTTGAAACCTTTAATGGTTTCCCTTAAAGTAGTCAAACTTGATGGCTTTAAAGTCTTCAAACTTGATGGCTTCCTTCTATAGTCTTCTTAAGACTTTAATGGTTTTCCTTAAAGTCTTCAAGCCTTTAATGGTTTCCCTCAAAGTCTTCAAGCATTTTAAATGCTTTATCTTCATTTTTCTCATTTAAATAAATTAATATTTATTTGAATATTTATCCAAATGCAAATTACACCATTTAATTGAAATAAATGATTTTATTTTAATTGAAAATACCAAAATTTCTCCCACTTGCATTTTCCTACAAAATCCACTTGCATGCCTAAACCCCTTCTAAATTCTTCTAAACCCTTCCTAATTAGCCTAATCCATCCCCTAAATATTGTCACATTCCTAAGCAAATTGGAGTCACTTCTCAAAGACTCCAAAGTCTTTGAAAAGCAATTAATGCTTTGTGTGTTCAACAAATTAACCCTCAAAGTCTTGGATAACCTTTGAAAGCTTCCAACCTTCAACCACTAAATGGCTCAAAGTCTTGGATAACCTTTGAAAGCTTTCAACCTTCAACCACTTAATCCCCAAAGTCTCCAATAACCATTAATGGTTAATTCAACCCTCCCACATGGTTAAAACATTTGTTTTGACTCAACCTCTACCCAACCCAAAGGTCTCATCAGGCCATTAATGCTTTGACCATGATTATCTCTTAAACATTTGCACAAAGGTTTATCCTTGGATTAACTCTTAATCCGATGGGTAATCTTAATTTAGACTTGACCCTTACCTTCTAGATAACCATGAGGTCTTCTCAGGCCTTTAATGCCTCCAACCTCTTCTCTCAACCCAATCCTATGTTGAAACTTGTCACCATTTTATTGGTGCCAATTGTGCACATGGATCCCCAACTTTCAATCCTAACCCTTGTTAAGATTGCTCAATCTTAACCCTTCATTTCCCCATTTCTTCTATAAATAGAACCCTTCTCCTCAAGCAAAAGAGAAGCATTTTAGAGTATTGTTGTTATACTGGCATTAGCATAGAGCTTTTTCATAGCATCACTATCTACTCTAGCATAGTATTTAGCTTTTCATTTCATATTTGAAGCTTAGTATTAAATCTCAATCCTCCATAAGCATCCATAGTGCAAAAAGCTGCTGAGAGCTACACTCATTTGGGACTTGGAGAGGAGAGGAACAAGGGAGGAGCAACTATGAGCATCTTGATTAGCTATTTCATTTTATGTTTATATGCTTTCTATTTCATGCTTAATATCTCTCTTGATATGCCTGTTTAGGATAATCTTTTGTTGCTAACACTAACGTTTGTTTCTTGTGCTCTTGTGTGTGTTGCCATCAAACAGATTTTCTAATCCTTTTTGCAGAGCATCATTTGGTGAACCCGACGTGAATCCAAACACCAAAAAGATCAACTTTTTTTTTTTTTTAACCAATAACATGTTTGAATGTTGAAAATGTCACACAGGTTGCGCTTTTGACACTGTTTTGGTGCGTTTGGCATTATTTTGGCGCTATTCCCCCTGTTTCAGTGCTTTTCCCTTCTCTGTCTTTCCCTTTCTTTTAATACGTTTGTGTTAAATAGTGCCTCTGTTCAAACGCAGACTAGCGCTATTGTAACAAAACGTTGTACAAATCACTTTGTAACCAAAAAAAATAAAAAACCCAAAAAAAATAAAAAAATTTAGGCTTGTAGAAGCCCACCAAATAGACGGATTTTACTAACTATTTTTCTCTTTTGTGCAGATTTAAATTAGATTAAAGAGTAGATTTATATTTTTTACTAACTTGTTTTTGAAGTTGGTTTTAAAAATGAATTCACTTTTTATTTTGGTTTAAAATTAACTTCACATTTCAAATTTGGGCTTTTGAAAAAGAATCACACATTTGTTTGGGGCTCTTAAAAAGAATTTCATTGTTCAAAGGTAAAAAGAACCACAAACTTATACAAAAACAACTTTATTTTTTTTTTTGCAAGTTAGGAAACAAACTTCGTTTTGGTGCTTAAAATCAACAAGGCAAATTTTATTTCTTGCATCAAGATAAAACTCACAATCCACACTTCCATTTTTGGTGCAAATAAAATTCACAATCAACTTGTCTCATTTTTAAAGCAATTTTCCTTCAAAGCAAAACGTGTTTTTTCATTAAGTTGACCAGGATTTTCAAAATTCTAGATTACAAAACACATTGCCTTTGAAGTTAAAAAGAACACCATGACTGTTGGAGCAACATCTCCAAATAGTTAGATCATATTGCCATGATGGATTAAAAAGAACAAGTGAATTTCATGTTTGGCACGCTTGTGCACAAAAGTCAGTCGAGTGGACCTATTTCTAACACACACTATCCTCTCCCTTGGCTCTCGTGGTCCTAGGTGCAAGAGAAAAGTGTTAGTAACACTCAAAATTTTATTTTTTTAAAAGAGGCCTGCCAAGGGATCGATACTCTTGGGAACGACCTCGAGCGGTAAATCCTTCGAGCCGCTATAGAAATCAGGTGAGAGCGAAAGCTGTAGCCTTGGGTATAGCTGTTCCTACAGTGTAACTGGCCGAAAGGACAAATGGGCCCCACCACCAGTTACAAGGCTCTTAAGTGAGTCACTGCAGAATGAACTTATGTCCAAAGCCATCGAACATGACTAAACACCTTTAAGTAGTAGCCCACCTGTTCTATTGATTGAGGATATTTGAGGTATAATTTAGTGCAAGAGCATAGATGGTTTTGCTCCCAAGATACTCACCATACATATTTCCTTGAGTAGAAACATAGCTTTTTGAAAAGTCACTTGTGGCTTGATAAAAGTGGTGACTCCCCCATCATAGGGATCATCTATTTGTTATGCTCGTGCAAGACTTAGTATATCACATCCTTACCTGCCACGGCCGGATTCATAAGGTATGTAGTACCAAAGTCGAAGAAATATCAAGATGTGGGCTAAATTTATCACAACTGGCCATTTGACCTTAGGGATAAAAAGTGTTTGAAGTGTGTTCGTTTTACAGACCTAGTGCGAATTGAGCCGACTTCAGGCTTTGGAAATACACCTTAAAATAAATCTAAAGGAAGGGTCAAAAACAAGTCCAAGGATTGGGTTGATCTAGACCCATACTCATTTGTGCCTTTGAGGCTACAATTTTGTGTTTGTGTGCTTGCTTTGTTTTCTTGTCAAAGAAAAATCAGAAAATCAATCCCAAAAACAAAGTATTCATCCAACATCTGTCAACACAACCAAAAATACCAAAAACAAAGTGCAAACAACACAGAGTCACAACTTTTATGACCATTCTTCACATCTTGCGAAAGAAGAAGTGTCATCAGAATATTACCTTGAAAAGAAGACCACTAAGCTCAAAGGCTTTAATCAAAAGGAGGAAATTCTTCTATATCAATCGACAAATCTTTGTCTCCCATAGAGTCTTTCTACATCGCATGCGTCTATACCTTCAAGGTAAAACAACCGAGTTTGATTCAGAATCATTGAACCACAGAGCTTTTATGCAATATAGAGCTCTGAGTTATCACAAAAATCAAGGAGGAAAGATTAATCCCAATTTCTTCCCAAACATCTGTATCACCTACAACACAGCTCGAGAAGTGCCACCAACGTCTGAAAGGGAAGAAGAAGAGTTTGTCCCATTTATAACCCAAAGTTTTTATTGAAGTTGAAAAACAAAAACATCCATCATCTCATTCATACATCATCACTTCATCATCAATCCATCCCAAAACTCTCAAAACATTAAGAGGTTCTTGTCCCAAGATTCCCTTTTAGATATTGCTTGAAATCAAAACACATCACATCACTTTTTAGATTGTTTCTACATCTAGGATAAGCTCATCCTAAGAGACACATCTACGCAGGTTAAAACTAGTTCATGAGTGAATCCTCTCATTGCTAGGTAGTCTAAATCTGTAACACATCTCAGATTTCTCTACACCTTATCACATCCAAAATCTATCAAAACAAGCAAGCAATTCAAAGAAGGAATTTCGGTTACATCTATCTCAAAGTGCTAGAGATCTACATACAAACACAAATCACCAACCATCAATCTTTCATTTCATCAACAACTCATCATCATCTTCAATCAACTTCAAAACCAAACTTGCAAACAAAATGGCTCAAACCCGATCACGATCAAGGCAACGAGAAATAGAAATTGAGGAAGAAGAGGACAACCTCAATGAATTTCAAGAAGCACTTGGAGGAACTGGGAATGATGAAAACCCAGGTACACCCACTCCTTCAACAATCGAAAGGGTTCAGCATAACCCTCACTTTAACAGATTATTTGATGAAATTCTCAGGAGCAATGCGGATGCTCACTTCTTAAGACTTGCTCAAGAAGGAGCCAAACTCCCCTCAGACTTTGATCTTGCCCAATTAAGACAAGCATCAGAAAGACAAAGTCGCCATGAGGAGGAAAGACGTAGAGATCCCATCAGATATAACATCCCTCGAGGTAACCCACCACCTCCTCCTCCAAATGAAATGGAGATGTTGCGGCAACAAGTCGCGAATCTCGCCCAACAACTTCATAGTGGTGTTAAGACCAATCAATTTTCACTTAACGACATCTGTCCCTATCCGTTTGATAGGAATCTTTATATGCCACCCTTTCCACGCGGGTTTGAAACACCCAAATTTGAAAAATATAGAGGAAAGGGGGATCCCCGTGATCATGTCCGAGAATTTCATTCTGCTTGTCTTGAAGTAGCTTATGAGGACACATACCTAATGCGCCTTTTTCCCCAAAGCTTGGGAGGAACCACCACATCATGGTTTTCCCGACTACCAGGTGGCATTAGAACATTTGAGGAACTCATCCAGAAGTTCCTATCTCATTACTCTCATAACATTGAACGCGACATCACCATGGCTGATCTATGCAACACCAAACAAAAACCAGGGGAATTATTCTCAGTATTCCTGCAACGATGGCGCCAAATGTCTAGCAGACGTTCTCTTCAGTTACCTGAACGAGAACTAGTGGAAATTTTCATTTCCAACTTAAACGAAGAAATGGAATTTCACCTGGATGTCAAAGACACAGACTCTTTTAACGATATGATCACCAAGGGTATAAAATGTGAAAGGGCACTCATCAAAAAAGGACTCATCAAAATCTTTAATGAACCAAAAGATGCTCCTCGCCCGCGCTTCAATAGCGATAAACCGAACTTCTGGAACAAGAATAAGAACATCGTCAACGATGGAGTTGTGGATGCTTGGACTGTCCAAAATGCACAACCTGTGGTTCGGTTTGCAGGACAAAATCCTCCACCTCAAAATAACACAAATGTTCCTCTTAATCAAGGTCGCATCACATCTCATGATGAACCAAGACCTCGTCCACAAAAACAAAAACGCACATACACTCCCTTAGGGGAACCCATTGAAACAGTGTTGCGACAACTCCTCTCTCAAAATTTGGTCACTCTACCTAAGCTATCAAACTATGAGCCTCAAGTCAAACCAGCATGGTGGAAAGATACTGAACACTGTGAGTTCCATCAAGGAAGAGGACACAAGACAAGTAATTGTCACCGATTGAAAGATCTCATTCAGGATCTTATTGACCGAGGAGAAATTGAAATTGAAGGGCATGACCCAAAAACAACCAATAATGATCATCAGATGTTCAAGAATCCACTTCCATCGCAAGATCAAAGGGGTCCTTCGACGTCTAGTCGAGGTCCTGATACCACTGATTATACGCAGGCTGCGTATAATTACACTGTCAATCACCTGTATGATGCCAGTGAACAAATTGCAACTATCACCTTCAAAAATCCCACCTCAAATTGCAATGTTGTTACGCGTCGCGGCAAAGTTACCATCAAGGCAGCTCCACAAGGCACCACCTCCATCCCAAAGCAGTACAATCTTGTGGAACAATTAGACAAAACGCCTGCGCTTATATCCATTTTAGAGCTGTTACGCCTATCGCCATCTCATAAAACAATCTTGGATCAAGCACTCCAAGAGGCGTCAGTCCCTGCAAACTTGAATACAGACCAATTTCAAGCCATGGTTGGAAATCTAAAGTCATCACCTTGTCTCACTTTTTCTGAAAGCGACAACTCTTCTTTCCAACAACCTCATAACGCCTCACTCCACATTGAAGGCTTCGTCAACCAACACAGGATCAAGCGAGTCTTGATCGATAATGGAGCAGGCCTAAACATTTGCACACTACAGTTGGTCACAGCATTGGGATATGCAATAGAATCGGTGGATCCTCGTAAGAAGATCACCATCAAAGCCTATGATGATGCAGAGCGTTCATCCAAAGGAGCTGTGGTACTACCAATCCGAGTGGGCCCTGTGGTAAAGCATATCATTTGTCAGGTTCTGGACCTTCCTCTGCCATATAATCTATTATTAGGGAGACCTTGGATACATGCCATGCAAGCTGTTCCATCTACCTACCATCAATGTATCAAGTTCCCACATAATGGTGCAGAGATCACAATCCTGGGCGATGCAAATCCCTTTGCATTTTGCCATAATATCAGCCATCAACCAGAAATTACCGTTCCTAATAATAGAGAAGCCATTTCCTCCACATCATATGTAAATCCCGCCTCTCTTGCTAGTTCAAACACCCCTATACCCAAGCAAGAAAAGCTTAAGATGAAAATCGCAGAGGAAGGTCCTGGAGAATACAACTTGAGTCAGCTCTTTTGTGTGGGACAAATGCCCACTTCTCCTAGAACACATGGTAAACCACAGCAGTTGCTCCAGCAACCACTAATCACGCCAGCATGTGCCTTAACGCCTTTCATCCTTGGAAAGAGTCAAGAGGAAGAAACACAAGATGAGGACCTAGCGGACTGGATCTATAAGGATCCCATCACCACTGATAAACCGCAAGTTACACTTCCTACGGAACAGTATGGTAAAGGCCTCCTCATTATGCAAAGAATGGGGTATGATGGTCAGAGTGCTTTGGGATACTGCAAACAAGGACGACATGAACCACTGCTGCCAGAATTCAAGCCCAAAGGTAATACAGGCCTTGGCTTTGAAAAAGAGATCCTTCCTAAACTCAGATTCAAAGGAAAACCCAGCAAACCATTTTGCCCACCTACTGCAAAGAGGATACCTTTCATAATCAAAGCACCATCAAGCACTATCCCCACTTCCCCCTCAAGGCTCACAACTCCACCATTATCAGTGCCAAACATACCACCAATCAAACCAGTAATCCCATCAATAACACCAATAGCAGCAGCAACTGTATCAGAATCCGCAGCAGCTTCTATGGCCCCAGCAGTTCCTGCAGAAACCACTAAGTCACCATTGCCGATACTTCCAGTAACAAATCCTTTAATCCCCATCATGGTTCCTGCAGCACCGATCACTACAAAAATACATAAACCAATCACACCTGCCGTGTTTAACTCCAAAGACATCCCAGTATGGTATAGCAATCGGATGCTCGAAATTGATTCAGAGACTGACTCACATGAGTGGGAATTCGATTCAGTGCAACTTAACACTTCAGATGAGGAAGACACATCACCACCTCCACCCCGCAAAGACATCCCTGTTTACGGAGAAGCACAGATAAAGACCACTTGGGTACCTGAGCTAGAAACATCTTCCACAGACCCTACGTCTCATCCTACGCCTGATTCTGACAGGGAGAGTACCATCAACGACCTTCACCACACTGTCTTAACCCTCACTGATACATCTCCCGCACTTAACTTAATCGATGAAGTAATGCCCATTATCCACCCTGAACTCATCGAATGGAACCAACCAAATCCCCCATGTCTTGACCTCTTCCAAAATGATGAGGCTATCATTGACTTTTTGGAATTAAGGGATAATCTACCAAGCGGGGATCACAAAGCTGGATTCGCCATTGAACTTAATAGCGCAGCATACTTCGGGGCGGATGCCAAACCCTTCAGCTGCAAAAATATAACATTAAAACATGGATCTTCTAGTGAAAACCATACTGTGGCACTGTTTGATCCAACAAAAGTAAAAAGAAAGAGCGTATCCAACGGTGAAAACCTCTCTGAGGCACCTGAGGATGAAGGGTTTGACATTCTCCCTGCTAATACACAACAGGAACGATCAACGATCCTCATTGAGGAAACCAAAGAATACAATGTGGGGACTCCTGAAAATCCTCATATCATACATCTGGCATCTCTTCTCACTCCAGAGGAACAGCCTCAATTTATAGAGTTCTTCCAACAGCGTCAGATCAACTTTGCATGGTCATATGCAGACATGCCTGGGCTTGATCCTGATTTAGTCATGCATCATCTCACAGTAGCAAAAGGAGCCAAACCTGTCAAGCAGAAGCTTCGTAAGATGCATCCTCAGATTGCCGTGCTAGTCAAAACAGAACTCAAGAAACTCCTGGATGTTGGTTTCATTAGACCAATTGATTATGCAGAATGGATCTCCAATATTGTGCCAGTTGGCAAACCAAAAGGGGGCATCCGCATTTGTACAGACTTCAGAGATCTAAATAAAGCATGTCCTAAGGATGACTTCCCTCTACCAAATATCGACATCATAGTAGATTTGACAGCAGGACATGCCATGCTTTCACTCATGGATGACTTTTCAGGATACAATCAAATAAAGATCGCACCCGAGGACCAACATAAGACAGCCTTCACATGTCCATGGGGCACATACTGCTGGAATGTAATGCCTTTTGGTCTAAAGAATGCAGGAGCGACCTATCAAAGAGAAATGACCACCATCTTCCATGACATGATGCATACTATGATGGAAGATTATGTGGATGATTTACTAGCAAAATCACTTACTAGAGAAGGACATCTTCACATCTTAGATAAAATCTTTGATAGACTGGAACAATACCATGTTCGACTCAACCCAAAGAAATGTGTCTTCGGAGTGACCTCCGGGAAGCTTCTAGGATACATTGTCTCAAGCAAAGGTATTGAGGTCGATCCAGCAAAGGTTAAGGCAATAATGGACATGCCACCTCCAAAGAATATCAGTCAGCTAAGAACACTACAAGGACGGCTTCAATCTATCCGCAGATTCATTGCACAATTGGCTGATAAGTGTCACCCATTCACACACCTGCTACACAAGAACATCCGCTTTCAGTGGGATGACAGATGCCAGCAAGCATTTCAGGCGCTTAAAGACTATCTCATGAATCCACCATTGCTGATGCCACCAGATCCAAGTAGACCATTATTGCTCTATATCTCAGCAACAAGTACAGCATTGGGTGTACTACTGGCACAACATAATACAGAAGGAAAAGAGTGTGCTATTTACTACATCTCTCGCACACTTGTGGGCTATGAACTCAATTACACACCTATTGAGCGAGCTTGCCTAGCAGTAATCTTGGCAGCCACTAAACTGAGGCACTATCTGTTAACACACAAGGTGCAACTCATTGCAAAGATTGATCCACTCAAGTATTTACTTAACAAAGCAGCATTGACAGGTCGCTTAGCTAAATGGGTAATGATTCTAAGTGAATTCGACATCGAGTATGTGGACCGTAAAGCTATCAAAGGTCAGGTCATTGCAGATCAATTGGCCGATGCACCACTCATAGGCGATCATCCTCTCATTTCCAATTTTCCAGATGAAGAGATATTCATGATCACAGAAGTACAACCATGGAAATTATATTTTGATGGTTCATACACTAGGCACGGCTCGGGGGCAGGCATTCTGTTTATCACACCTCAAGGTGATAGCATCCCGAAGTCTTACAGGCTCACATTTCCATGCACAAACAACATAGCAGAGTATGAGGCTTTGATCACAGGACTTAGGCTAGCCATACAATGGAAACTAAAAGAACTACAAGTATATGGCGACTCACAACTGGTCATTCGACAAGCAACAGATGAGTATCAGACCAAAGATGATAAACTCATGCCATATAAGCAAATGGTGGACACTCTAAAGACATCATTTACTACTATCACTTTTGAGCAGATACCAAGAGATCAGAATCGAGCTGCTGATGCCATGGCTACCATCGCATCTCTACTAGATCTTCCACAGAATTCAACACGCTACGAGTTCTTGGTAGAACAGCTTTGGATTCCTGCTTATGATATCCCCGAATCTGAAATGATATGTTGCCTTGTCGGTTCCGAATCCCCATGGTACGGTGAGTTCTACACCTATCTCCGTGATCACACCCTTCCTCCTAACCAATCAAATAACCAACGAAAAACCTTCATTCGCCAAACTGCTCGATATACCATTATTGCCGAAACCCTATACCGATGCGGTCTTGATGGTACTCTCCTTCGATGTCTAGAACAAGATGAGATAAAAAAGGCTTTGGAAGAGGTACATGAAGGAATTTGCGGGACTCACTCAAGTGGTCCATCACTAGCCAAGAAGATCATGCGAGCTGGATACTATTGGCCCTCTATGGAAAAGGATTCCTACTACTTTGTCAGGAAGTGCAAGAAATGTCAAGTTCACGGTGACCTGATACATGCACCAGCACAAGAACTGCAACCAATCACAACACCATGGCCTTTTTGTCAATGGGGCCTTGACCTTGTGGGTAAAATCCATCCATCTTCATCCAATGGCCATAAATTCATTATTACCGCCACCGAATATTTCACCAAGTGGATCGAAGCTGTTCCACTTACCCAAGTCATCGGCAAGCAGATCGCCTCATTCATCCTCAATTACATCATCTGCCGGTATGGTGTACCCATGTCCATCGTCACAGATAACGGTCTTCCTTTCAAAAATCAGGATGTTCGTGAGCTTTGTGAGAAATTTCATATCCAACACCGCTTTTCCACTCCCTATTACCCACAAGGTAATGGTCAGGCCGAAGCATCCAATAAAAACATATTGAGGATCCTAAAGAAGACAGTCAATGATGCCGGTCGTGATTGGCATGTTCAATTGAATCCAGCGCTATGGGCATATCGAACTAGCATTCGGACCCCTACAGGTGCAACTCCTTATTCATTGGTCTATGGTGCTGAAGCTATCTTACCTATTGAGGTTGAGATACCATCATTACGAGTTTCCTTGCATAATCTCATCGATGATGAAGCATACAGAGTCTCACGTCTTCAGGACTTAGAGTTACTTGATGAGAAGCGACAAGCTGCATACAATCACCTCAAAGCCTATCAGCAGCGCATGAGTAGAAGCTACAATCACCGAGTTAGATCTCGTACATTTGAGGTAGGTGATCTCGTTCTTCGAGAAAATCCTCGCAACCAACCAAATAGAGAACATCAAGGCAAGTTTGAATCAAACTGGTTGGGCCCATATGTTGTCACTGCTGTATTCGGGTCCGGGGCATATCAGTTGGCTACATCAGAAGGCGAACCGCTTGCAGATCCAATCAATAGCATGCACCTCAAACGGTTTTACACATAAGCTGTACAGAGCATCAGGCTCCCCTGCCTATCAGAAAATACCAAAAAACATTCAGAAAAATGTCCTGAAGAAAATATAAAAACATTCAAAAAAGTAAAGAAAAATCATGCATCCAAACGGTGAACAACCACTCCGGTGGCACCTTGGGTAAGAACGATGGTGAAAACCTGGCAAACAGGCGCCACTCGTAAAGGCTATGGCTCCATTATCTTTCAGACTTGTGGCGATCACATCTACTTCATACATACATCCATCCATCCATCAACCATGGCTTGTTATTCCTCTGCAATTATGATAGTACTCCATACATCTTGCATCCCGCTTTTTCATAGTCATGTCTAAAACTGGGGGCAATGCCTTTAACCTATTGATGGAAGTGGATTCTACATTTTCTTATGATTCATTAAGTTCTTCATTCAAACAATCATCAAAAATCCAAAAACATTCAAAAATATCTCGCAAAAATACCAAAAACATTCAAAACAATTCAAAATCCAAAAACATCGACAAAACCATTGAAAAATCACACAAAAACATGGCAACACCTTGTACATACCCATCCATGCAGATACCAAAATAAACATTGACAAACTACTCACACAATGACCATTTACCAATCAACCACACAATCAACATCAACAATCAAACTGTCTTCAACAAGGATGTATCCTTCCTTACCAAAACAAAGACAAGATGACATTTTCTTTCACAAGAAAATTATGTTAAGCTATCAAATGCTTGGTTGATTTGTGAGTAATTCATTTGTTTATCTGTATCGGGATATTTCAGCATTGTTTTGTATCGTTTGTGCATTATTTCCGATGAAGTTCTGGGGCATGTACTAATGGTGTCTACGTGGGAAGTTCACTAAGCTACGTGATCTTATGCAAAATGCAGTCATAGATCACTACGGCTTGCTGACTACAGCGTATACCTCGACCATATGAGCATGAACCATTACCAAGGATCCATATTCTTTTATTCTTTATGTATATATTGTTTGTTTACAGGTACAATGCTCATTCTTTGGTTCCTTCTCATCCAATTTGGATAAAGGTTTTTATTTCTTAGTACGGTATGCACTTGTCTCAGGATATGATCAGCCTAAGATCAAGGAGGACGATCCAAGTCATGCATGAAAGGAGATAATCCTTATCTGTTCCGCAAGCAATACTCAGGTCAACTTGATCCATTATATCAAGTTGCTTGTATTAACTTGCTATATCAAAATCCATGTAAGAAATACTCTGGTCATCTTGAATCTTTATGTCAAGTTGCTTGTATTTTCTTCCAACATTTTAAAGCTCAATGATGAAAATAGAGCACTATGGATCGTCATTCCATCTCATCTATATATACTGCATTTCGTTGCATTCCAACCATCCATACATTCATAATAGCTGCATATCATGCATACATAGTCATAATAATGCATACTCTATTTTCCTCTTCTTCCATAGGACTCGATCCTAGGTCCTCCATTTCTTCTATCTAACATCAAATCCCCCCTCACCCTCCCTATCTTGATCATCAACATCAACCTAATCAAGCCACGTTCATCACCATCCATCTCTAAATAGGAGGGATTGTGTTTCCTATCCTAAGTCATCCAATAAGTCAAGCCAGTTACTCTGTCTACACAGATACATCGACTCCCACACACCTAGACTATCAACAGATACTCTGATCAAGTATCTTCGGGTCTCAACAGGTAATCGATCATGGTAATCCTAGACTACATCAGGCATTTATCACAATGACCTAGTCTCAAGGGGGTTGCCATGATTCCCCACAATCATCCATCCCACGCACACACTATCAATTGATCAACCAATCAAACACAATCCAATGGACAATTACATCAATTGTCTACGTCTCAACGAGTATTTTGCTTCATATACCTTGACTTCATCGGGCAATTACATCAATTGTCTAAGTCACCATCAGGTCACTTTGATTCACTTACTCAGACTTTATCATGTCCAAGCGACCAACTGACATCAACTGTCACGCTTTGACTTGACCGGGGCAATTCAACCGATTGCACCAGATTGTCTAAACAATTTTGATCAATTGTATAGCATCAATCCAAACCCCACACTACATCTGCTATGTATCTCTTGCATGACCTCAGGGTACTCGCTGGCTTGTTGTTTCTTCATATTCACTCCATTTTCTCCCATTCTTTCATCATTAGTTCTAATTTCTTCTATTCTACCTCCCCTCCACTTTGCATTCTTTTTCGAGAGATCGCCCGATTTTTCAAAACAAAATTTGGCCCATCCCTCGAGGGGGCATACCACCCATTAAATTTACATTTTATGGGGCATTTCTTCACACCTATTTTTCTTTCTTTGAAACGACGCGATAAACCGCACCGTCTCAAAGAGGGGCAAATGTAGTCACATAAATCTGTCCACTTAATTAAATGAATACTTAGTATTTATTTGATTATTTAACCATCAATTAATAATTAATTAAATTAATATATTTAATTAATTCATCTTAACCCTCTTCTCCTATTAATTAAATAAATTATTCAATTTATTTGATTTAATTCACTTAACCAAATTCAGACCATTAATTAAATAAATAAATCATATTTATTTAATTAAATCTTCTCTCACATTTAAATAAATTAATATTTATTTAAATCCCCCAAAATCCCACCTCTCACATTTAAATAAATAAATCATTTATTTAAATCACCTTTATCCTCCACCCACTTGTATTTTCCTACAAAAGCAAGTTGCACAATTATTTTAAATAAATAATTTATTTAAATCACCTTTATCCTCCACCCACTTATATTTTCCTACAAAAGCAAGTTGCACAACTATTTTAAATAAATTATTTATTTAAAATCCTATTTATCCTCACCCACTTGAAACCTTTAATGGTTTCCCTTAAAGTAGTCAAACTTGATGGCTTTAAAGTCTTCAAACTTGATGGCTTCCTTCTATAGTCTTCTTAAGACTTTAATGGTTTTCCTTAAAGTCTTCAAGCCTTTAATGGTTTCCCTCAAAGTCTTCAAGCATTTTAAATGCTTTATCTTCATTTTTCTCATTTAAATAAATTAATATTTATTTGAATATTTATCCAAATGCAAATTACACCATTTAATTGAAATAAATGATTTTATTTTAATTGAAAATACCAAAATTTCTCCCACTTGCATTTTCCTACAAAATCCACTTGCATGCCTAAACCCCTTCTAAATTCTTCTAAACCCTTCCTAATTAGCCTAATCCATCCCCTAAATATTGTCACATTCCTAAGCAAATTGGAGTCACTTCTCAAAGACTCCAAAGTCTTTGAAAAGCAATTAATGCTTTGTGTGTTCAACAAATTAACCCTCAAAGTCTTGGATAACCTTTGAAAGCTTCCAACCTTCAACCACTAAATGGCTCAAAGTCTTGGATAACCTTTGAAAGCTTTCAACCTTCAACCACTTAATCCCCAAAGTCTCCAATAACCATTAATGGTTAATTCAACCCTCCCACATGGTTAAAACATTTGTTTTGACTCAACCTCTACCCAACCCAAAGGTCTCATCAGGCCATTAATGCTTTGACCATGATTATCTCTTAAACATTTGCACAAAGGTTTATCCTTGGATTAACTCTTAATCCGATGGGTAATCTTAATTTAGACTTGACCCTTACCTTCTAGATAACCATGAGGTCTTCTCAGGCCTTTAATGCCTCCAACCTCTTCTCTCAACCCAATCCTATGTTGAAACTTGTCACCATTTTATTGGTGCCAATTGTGCACATGGATCCCCAACTTTCAATCCTAACCCTTGTTAAGATTGCTCAATCTTAACCCTTCATTTCCCCATTTCTTCTATAAATAGAACCCTTCTCCTCAAGCAAAAGAGAAGCATTTTAGAGTATTGTTGTTATACTGGCATTAGCATAGAGCTTTTTCATAGCATCACTATCTACTCTAGCATAGTATTTAGCTTTTCATTTCATATTTGAAGCTTAGTATTAAATCTCAATCCTCCATAAGCATCCATAGTGCAAAAAGCTGCTGAGAGCTACACTCATTTGGGACTTGGAGAGGAGAGGAACAAGGGAGGAGCAACTATGAGCATCTTGATTAGCTATTTCATTTTATGTTTATATGCTTTCTATTTCATGCTTAATATCTCTCTTGATATGCCTGTTTAGGATAATCTTTTGTTGCTAACACTAACGTTTGTTTCTTGTGCTCTTGTATGTGTTGCCATCAAACAGATTTTCTAATCCTTTTTGCAGAGCATCATTTGGTGAACCCGACGTGAATCCAAACACCAAAAAGATCAACTTTTTTTTTTTTTAACCAATAACATGTTTGAATGTTGAAAATGTCACACAGGTTGCGCTTTTGACACTGTTTTGGTGCGTTTGGCATTATTTTGGCGCTATTCCCCCTGTTTCAGTGCTTTTCCCTTCTCTGTCTTTCCCTTTCTTTTAATACGTTTGTGTTAAATAGTGCCTCTGTTCAAACGCAGACTAGCGCTATTGTAACAAAACGTTGTACAAATCACTTTGTAACCAAAAAAAATAAAAAACCCAAAAAAAATAAAAAAATTTAGGCTTGTAGAAGCCCACCAAATAGACGGATTTTACTAACTATTTTTCTCTTTTGTGCAGATTTAAATTAGATTAAAGAGTAGATTTATATTTTTTACTAACTTGTTTTTGAAGTTGGTTTTAAAAATGAATTCACTTTTTATTTTGGTTTAAAATTAACTTCACATTTCAAATTTGGGCTTTTGAAAAAGAATCACACATTTGTTTGGGGCTCTTAAAAAGAATTTCATTGTTCAAAGGTAAAAAGAACCACAAACTTATACAAAAACAACTTTATTTTTTTTTTTGCAAGTTAGGAAACAAACTTCGTTTTGGTGCTTAAAATCAACAAGGCAAATTTTATTTCTTGCATCAAGATAAAACTCACAATCCACACTTCCATTTTTGGTGCAAATAAAATTCACAATCAACTTGTCTCATTTTTAAAGCAATTTTCCTTCAAAGCAAAACGTGTTTTTTCATTAAGTTGACCAGGATTTTCAAAATTCTAGATTACAAAACACATTGCCTTTGAAGTTAAAAAGAACACCATGACTGTTGGAGCAACATCTCCAAATAGTTAGATCATATTGCCATGATGGATTAAAAAGAACAAGTGAATTTCATGTTTGGCACGCTTGTGCACAAAAGTCAGTCGAGTGGACCTATTTCTAACACACACTATCCTCTCCCTTGGCTCTCGTGGTCCTAGGTGCAAGAGAAAAGTGTTAGTAACACTCAAAATTTTATTTTTTTAAAAGAGGCCTGCCAAGGGATCGATACTCTTGGGAACGACCTCGAGCGGTAAATCCTTCGAGCCGCTATAGAAATCAGGTGAGAGCGAAAGCTGTAGCCTTGGGTATAGCTGTTCCTACAGTGTAACTGGCCGAAAGGACAAATGGGCCCCACCACCAGTTACAAGGCTCTTAAGTGAGTCACTGCAGAATGAACTTATGTCCAAAGCCATCGAACATGACTAAACACCTTTAAGTAGTAGCCCACCTGTTCTATTGATTGAGGATATTTGAGGTATAATTTAGTGCAAGAGCATAGATGGTTTTGCTCCCAAGATACTCACCATACATATTTCCTTGAGTAGAAACATAGCTTTTTGAAAAGTCACTTGTGGCTTGATAAAAGTGGTGACTCCCCCATCATAGGGATCATCTATTTGTTATGCTCGTGCAAGACTTAGTATATCACATCCTTACCTGCCACGGCCGGATTCATAAGGTATGTAGTACCAAAGTCGAAGAAATATCAAGATGTGGGCTAAATTTATCACAACTGGCCATTTGACCTTAGGGATAAAAAGTGTTTGAAGTGTGTTCGTTTTACAGACCTAGTGCGAATTGAGCCGACTTCAGGCTTTGGAAATACACCTTAAAATAAATCTAAAGGAAGGGTCAAAAACAAGTCCAAGGATTGGGTTGATCTAGACCCATACTCATTTGTGCCTTTGAGGCTACAATTTTGTGTTTGTGTGCTTGCTTTGTTTTCTTGTCAAAGAAAAATCAGAAAATCAATCCCAAAAACAAAGTATTCATCCAACATCTGTCAACACAACCAAAAATACCAAAAACAAAGTGCAAACAACACAGAGTCACAACTTTTATGACCATTCTTCACATCTTGCGAAAGAAGAAGTGTCATCAGAATATTACCTTGAAAAGAAGACCACTAAGCTCAAAGGCTTTAATCAAAAGGAGGAAATTCTTCTATATCAATCGACAAATCTTTGTCTCCCATAGAGTCTTTCTACATCGCATGCGTCTATACCTTCAAGGTAAAACAACCGAGTTTGATTCAGAATCATTGAACCACAGAGCTTTTATGCAATATAGAGCTCTGAGTTATCACAAAAATCAAGGAGGAAAGATTAATCCCAATTTCTTCCCAAACATCTGTATCACCTACAACACAGCTCGAGAAGTGCCACCAACGTCTGAAAGGGAAGAAGAAGAGTTTGTCCCATTTATAACCCAAAGTTTTTATTGAAGTTGAAAAACAAAAACATCCATCATCTCATTCATACATCATCACTTCATCATCAATCCATCCCAAAACTCTCAAAACATTAAGAGGTTCTTGTCCCAAGATTCCCTTTTAGATATTGCTTGAAATCAAAACACATCACATCACTTTTTAGATTGTTTCTACATCTAGGATAAGCTCATCCTAAGAGACACATCTACGCAGGTTAAAACTAGTTCATGAGTGAATCCTCTCATTGCTAGGTAGTCTAAATCTGTAACACATCTCAGATTTCTCTACACCTTATCACATCCAAAATCTATCAAAACAAGCAAGCAATTCAAAGAAGGAATTTCGGTTACATCTATCTCAAAGTGCTAGAGATCTACATACAAACACAAATCACCAACCATCAATCTTTCATTTCATCAACAACTCATCATCATCTTCAATCAACTTCAAAACCAAACTTGCAAACAAAATGGCTCAAACCCGATCACGATCAAGGCAACGAGAAATAGAAATTGAGGAAGAAGAGGACAACCTCAATGAATTTCAAGAAGCACTTGGAGGAACTGGGAATGATGAAAACCCAGGTACACCCACTCCTTCAACAATCGAAAGGGTTCAGCATAACCCTCACTTTAACAGATTATTTGATGAAATTCTCAGGAGCAATGCGGATGCTCACTTCTTAAGACTTGCTCAAGAAGGAGCCAAACTCCCCTCAGACTTTGATCTTGCCCAATTAAGACAAGCATCAGAAAGACAAAGTCGCCATGAGGAGGAAAGACGTAGAGATCCCATCAGATATAACATCCCTCGAGGTAACCCACCACCTCCTCCTCCAAATGAAATGGAGATGTTGCGGCAACAAGTCGCGAATCTCGCCCAACAACTTCATAGTGGTGTTAAGACCAATCAATTTTCACTTAACGACATCTGTCCCTATCCGTTTGATAGGAATCTTTATATGCCACCCTTTCCACGCGGGTTTGAAACACCCAAATTTGAAAAATATAGAGGAAAGGGGGATCCCCGTGATCATGTCCGAGAATTTCATTCTGCTTGTCTTGAAGTAGCTTATGAGGACACATACCTAATGCGCCTTTTTCCCCAAAGCTTGGGAGGAACCACCACATCATGGTTTTCCCGACTACCAGGTGGCATTAGAACATTTGAGGAACTCATCCAGAAGTTCCTATCTCATTACTCTCATAACATTGAACGCGACATCACCATGGCTGATCTATGCAACACCAAACAAAAACCAGGGGAATTATTCTCAGTATTCCTGCAACGATGGCGCCAAATGTCTAGCAGACGTTCTCTTCAGTTACCTGAACGAGAACTAGTGGAAATTTTCATTTCCAACTTAAACGAAGAAATGGAATTTCACCTGGATGTCAAAGACACAGACTCTTTTAACGATATGATCACCAAGGGTATAAAATGTGAAAGGGCACTCATCAAAAAAGGACTCATCAAAATCTTTAATGAACCAAAAGATGCTCCTCGCCCGCGCTTCAATAGCGATAAACCGAACTTCTGGAACAAGAATAAGAACATCGTCAACGATGGAGTTGTGGATGCTTGGACTGTCCAAAATGCACAACCTGTGGTTCGGTTTGCAGGACAAAATCCTCCACCTCAAAATAACACAAATGTTCCTCTTAATCAAGGTCGCATCACATCTCATGATGAACCAAGACCTCGTCCACAAAAACAAAAACGCACATACACTCCCTTAGGGGAACCCATTGAAACAGTGTTGCGACAACTCCTCTCTCAAAATTTGGTCACTCTACCTAAGCTATCAAACTATGAGCCTCAAGTCAAACCAGCATGGTGGAAAGATACTGAACACTGTGAGTTCCATCAAGGAAGAGGACACAAGACAAGTAATTGTCACCGATTGAAAGATCTCATTCAGGATCTTATTGACCGAGGAGAAATTGAAATTGAAGGGCATGACCCAAAAACAACCAATAATGATCATCAGATGTTCAAGAATCCACTTCCATCGCAAGATCAAAGGGGTCCTTCGACGTCTAGTCGAGGTCCTGATACCACTGATTATACGCAGGCTGCGTATAATTACACTGTCAATCACCTGTATGATGCCAGTGAACAAATTGCAACTATCACCTTCAAAAATCCCACCTCAAATTGCAATGTTGTTACGCGTCGCGGCAAAGTTACCATCAAGGCAGCTCCACAAGGCACCACCTCCATCCCAAAGCAGTACAATCTTGTGGAACAATTAGACAAAACGCCTGCGCTTATATCCATTTTAGAGCTGTTACGCCTATCGCCATCTCATAAAACAATCTTGGATCAAGCACTCCAAGAGGCGTCAGTCCCTGCAAACTTGAATACAGACCAATTTCAAGCCATGGTTGGAAATCTAAAGTCATCACCTTGTCTCACTTTTTCTGAAAGCGACAACTCTTCTTTCCAACAACCTCATAACGCCTCACTCCACATTGAAGGCTTCGTCAACCAACACAGGATCAAGCGAGTCTTGATCGATAATGGAGCAGGCCTAAACATTTGCACACTACAGTTGGTCACAGCATTGGGATATGCAATAGAATCGGTGGATCCTCGTAAGAAGATCATCATCAAAGCCTATGATGATGCAGAGCGTTCATCCAAAGGAGCTGTGGTACTACCAATCCGAGTGGGCCCTGTGGTAAAGCATATCATTTGTCAGGTTCTGGACCTTCCTCTGCCATATAATCTATTATTAGGGAGACCTTGGATACATGCCATGCAAGCTGTTCCATCTACCTACCATCAATGTATCAAGTTCCCACATAATGGTGCAGAGATCACAATCCTGGGCGATGCAAATCCCTTTGCATTTTGCCATAATATCAGCCATCAACCAGAAATTACCGTTCCTAATAATAGAGAAGCCATTTCCTCCACATCATATGTAAATCCCGCCTCTCTTGCTAGTTCAAACACCCCTATACCCAAGCAAGAAAAGCTTAAGATGAAAATCGCAGAGGAAGGTCCTGGAGAATACAACTTGAGTCAGCTCTTTTGTGTGGGACAAATGCCCACTTCTCCTAGAACACATGGTAAACCACAGCAGTTGCTCCAGCAACCACTAATCACGCCAGCATGTGCCTTAACGCCTTTCATCCTTGGAAAGAGTCAAGAGGAAGAAACACAAGATGAGGACCTAGCGGACTGGATCTATAAGGATCCCATCACCACTGATAAACCGCAAGTTACACTTCCTACGGAACAGTATGGTAAAGGCCTCCTCATTATGCAAAGAATGGGGTATGATGGTCAGAGTGCTTTGGGATACTGCAAACAAGGACGACATGAACCACTGCTGCCAGAATTCAAGCCCAAAGGTAATACAGGCCTTGGCTTTGAAAAAGAGATCCTTCCTAAACTCAGATTCAAAGGAAAACCCAGCAAACCATTTTGCCCACCTACTGCAAAGAGGATACCTTTCATAATCAAAGCACCATCAAGCACTATCCCCACTTCCCCCTCAAGGCTCACAACTCCACCATTATCAGTGCCAAACATACCACCAATCAAACCAGTAATCCCATCAATAACACCAATAGCAGCAGCAACTGTATCAGAATCCGCAGCAGCTTCTATGGCCCCAGCAGTTCCTGCAGAAACCACTAAGTCACCATTGCCGATACTTCCAGTAACAAATCCTTTAATCCCCATCATGGTTCCTGCAGCACCGATCACTACAAAAATACATAAACCAATCACACCTGCCGTGTTTAACTCCAAAGACATCCCAGTATGGTATAGCAATCGGATGCTCGAAATTGATTCAGAGACTGACTCACATGAGTGGGAATTCGATTCAGTGCAACTTAACACTTCAGATGAGGAAGACACATCACCACCTCCACCCCGCAAAGACATCCCTGTTTACGGAGAAGCACAGATAAAGACCACTTGGGTACCTGAGCTAGAAACATCTTCCACAGACCCTACGTCTCATCCTACGCCTGATTCTGACAGGGAGAGTACCATCAACGACCTTCACCACACTGTCTTAACCCTCACTGATACATCTCCCGCACTTAACTTAATCGATGAAGTAATGCCCATTATCCACCCTGAACTCATCGAATGGAACCAACCAAATCCCCCATGTCTTGACCTCTTCCAAAATGATGAGGCTATCATTGACTTTTTGGAATTAAGGGATAATCTACCAAGCGGGGATCACAAAGCTGGATTCGCCATTGAACTTAATAGCGCAGCATACTTCGGGGCGGATGCCAAACCCTTCAGCTGCAAAAATATAACATTAAAACATGGATCTTCTAGTGAAAACCATACTGTGGCACTGTTTGATCCAACAAAAGTAAAAAGAAAGAGCGTATCCAACGGTGAAAACCTCTCTGAGGCACCTGAGGATGAAGGGTTTGACATTCTCCCTGCTAATACACAACAGGAACGATCAACGATCCTCATTGAGGAAACCAAAGAATACAATGTGGGGACTCCTGAAAATCCTCATATCATACATCTGGCATCTCTTCTCACTCCAGAGGAACAGCCTCAATTTATAGAGTTCTTCCAACAGCGTCAGATCAACTTTGCATGGTCATATGCAGACATGCCTGGGCTTGATCCTGATTTAGTCATGCATCATCTCACAGTAGCAAAAGGAGCCAAACCTGTCAAGCAGAAGCTTCGTAAGATGCATCCTCAGATTGCCGTGCTAGTCAAAACAGAACTCAAGAAACTCCTGGATGTTGGTTTCATTAGACCAATTGATTATGCAGAATGGATCTCCAATATTGTGCCAGTTGGCAAACCAAAAGGGGGCATCCGCATTTGTACAGACTTCAGAGATCTAAATAAAGCATGTCCTAAGGATGACTTCCCTCTACCAAATATCGACATCATAGTAGATTTGACAGCAGGACATGCCATGCTTTCACTCATGGATGACTTTTCAGGATACAATCAAATAAAGATCGCACCCGAGGACCAACATAAGACAGCCTTCACATGTCCATGGGGCACATACTGCTGGAATGTAATGCCTTTTGGTCTAAAGAATGCAGGAGCGACCTATCAAAGAGAAATGACCACCATCTTCCATGACATGATGCATACTATGATGGAAGATTATGTGGATGATTTACTAGCAAAATCACTTACTAGAGAAGGACATCTTCACATCTTAGATAAAATCTTTGATAGACTGGAACAATACCATGTTCGACTCAACCCAAAGAAATGTGTCTTCGGAGTGACCTCCGGGAAGCTTCTAGGATACATTGTCTCAAGCAAAGGTATTGAGGTCGATCCAGCAAAGGTTAAGGCAATAATGGACATGCCACCTCCAAAGAATATCAGTCAGCTAAGAACACTACAAGGACGGCTTCAATCTATCCGCAGATTCATTGCACAATTGGCTGATAAGTGTCACCCATTCACACACCTGCTACACAAGAACATCCGCTTTCAGTGGGATGACAGATGCCAGCAAGCATTTCAGGCGCTTAAAGACTATCTCATGAATCCACCATTGCTGATGCCACCAGATCCAAGTAGACCATTATTGCTCTATATCTCAGCAACAAGTACAGCATTGGGTGTACTACTGGCACAACATAATACAGAAGGAAAAGAGTGTGCTATTTACTACATCTCTCGCACACTTGTGGGCTATGAACTCAATTACACACCTATTGAGCGAGCTTGCCTAGCAGTAATCTTGGCAGCCACTAAACTGAGGCACTATCTGTTAACACACAAGGTGCAACTCATTGCAAAGATTGATCCACTCAAGTATTTACTTAACAAAGCAGCATTGACAGGTCGCTTAGCTAAATGGGTAATGATTCTAAGTGAATTCGACATCGAGTATGTGGACCGTAAAGCTATCAAAGGTCAGGTCATTGCAGATCAATTGGCCGATGCACCACTCATAGGCGATCATCCTCTCATTTCCAATTTTCCAGATGAAGAGATATTCATGATCACAGAAGTACAACCATGGAAATTATATTTTGATGGTTCATACACTAGGCACGGCTCGGGGGCAGGCATTCTGTTTATCACACCTCAAGGTGATAGCATCCCAAAGTCTTACAGGCTCACATTTCCATGCACAAACAACATAGCAGAGTATGAGGCTTTGATCACAGGACTTAGGCTAGCCATACAATGGAAACTAAAAGAACTACAAGTATATGGCGACTCACAACTGGTCATTCGACAAGCAACAGATGAGTATCAGACCAAAGATGATAAACTCATGCCATATAAGCAAATGGTGGACACTCTAAAGACATCATTTACTACTATCACTTTTGAGCAGATACCAAGAGATCAGAATCGAGCTGCTGATGCCATGGCTACCATCGCATCTCTACTAGATCTTCCACAGAATTCAACACGCTACGAGTTCTTGGTAGAACAGCTTTGGATTCCTGCTTATGATATCCCCGAATCTGAAATGATATGTTGCCTTGTCGGTTCCGAATCCCCATGGTACGGTGAGTTCTACACCTATCTCCGTGATCACACCCTTCCTCCTAACCAATCAAATAACCAACGAAAAACCTTCATTCGCCAAACTGCTCGATATACCATTATTGCCGAAACCCTATACCGATGCGGTCTTGATGGTACTCTCCTTCGATGTCTAGAACAAGATGAGATAAAAAAGGCTTTGGAAGAGGTACATGAAGGAATTTGCGGGACTCACTCAAGTGGTCCATCACTAGCCAAGAAGATCATGCGAGCTGGATACTATTGGCCCTCTATGGAAAAGGATTCCTACTACTTTGTCAGGAAGTGCAAGAAATGTCAAGTTCACGGTGACCTGATACATGCACCAGCACAAGAACTGCAACCAATCACAACACCATGGCCTTTTTGTCAATGGGGCCTTGACCTTGTGGGTAAAATCCATCCATCTTCATCCAATGGCCATAAATTCATTATTACCGCCACCGAATATTTCACCAAGTGGATCGAAGCTGTTCCACTTACCCAAGTCATCGGCAAGCAGATCGCCTCATTCATCCTCAATTACATCATCTGCCGGTATGGTGTACCCATGTCCATCGTCACAGATAACGGTCTTCCTTTCAAAAATCAGGATGTTCGTGAGCTTTGTGAGAAATTTCATATCCAACACCGCTTTTCCACTCCCTATTACCCACAAGGTAATGGTCAGGCCGAAGCATCCAATAAAAACATATTGAGGATCCTAAAGAAGACAGTCAATGATGCCGGTCGTGATTGGCATGTTCAATTGAATCCAGCGCTATGGGCATATCGAACTAGCATTCGGACCCCTACAGGTGCAACTCCTTATTCATTGGTCTATGGTGCTGAAGCTATCTTACCTATTGAGGTTGAGATACCATCATTACGAGTTTCCTTGCATAATCTCATCGATGATGAAGCATACAGAGTCTCACGTCTTCAGGACTTAGAGTTACTTGATGAGAAGCGACAAGCTGCATACAATCACCTCAAAGCCTATCAGCAGCGCATGAGTAGAAGCTACAATCACCGAGTTAGATCTCGTACATTTGAGGTAGGTGATCTCGTTCTTCGAGAAAATCCTCGCAACCAACCAAATAGAGAACATCAAGGCAAGTTTGAATCAAACTGGTTGGGCCCATATGTTGTCACTGCTGTATTCGGGTCCGGGGCATATCAGTTGGCTACATCAGAAGGCGAACCGCTTGCAGATCCAATCAATAGCATGCACCTCAAACGGTTTTACACATAAGCTGTACAGAGCATCAGGCTCCCCTGCCTATCAGAAAATACCAAAAAACATTCAGAAAAATGTCCTGAAGAAAATATAAAAACATTCAAAAAAGTAAAGAAAAATCATGCATCCAAACGGTGAACAACCACTCCGGTGGCACCTTGGGTAAGAACGATGGTGAAAACCTGGCAAACAGGCGCCACTCGTAAAGGCTATGGCTCCATTATCTTTCAGACTTGTGGCGATCACATCTACTTCATACATACATCCATCCATCCATCAACCATGGCTTGTTATTCCTCTGCAATTATGATAGTACTCCATACATCTTGCATCCCGCTTTTTCATAGTCATGTCTAAAACTGGGGGCAATGCCTTTAACCTATTGATGGAAGTGGATTCTACATTTTCTTATGATTCATTAAGTTCTTCATTCAAACAATCATCAAAAATCCAAAAACATTCAAAAATATCTCGCAAAAATACCAAAAACATTCAAAACAATTCAAAATCCAAAAACATCGACAAAACCATTGAAAAATCACACAAAAACATGGCAACACCTTGTACATACCCATCCATGCAGATACCAAAATAAACATTGACAAACTACTCACACAATGACCATTTACCAATCAACCACACAATCAACATCAACAATCAAACTGTCTTCAACAAGGATGTATCCTTCCTTACCAAAACAAAGACAAGATGACATTTTCTTTCACAAGAAAATTATGTTAAGCTATCAAATGCTTGGTTGATTTGTGAGTAATTCATTTGTTTATCTGTATCGGGATATTTCAGCATTGTTTTGTATCGTTTGTGCATTATTTCCGATGAAGTTCTGGGGCATGTACTAATGGTGTCTACGTGGGAAGTTCACTAAGCTACGTGATCTTATGCAAAATGCAGTCATAGATCACTACGGCTTGCTGACTACAGCGTATACCTCGACCATATGAGCATGAACCATTACCAAGGATCCATATTCTTTTATTCTTTATGTATATATTGTTTGTTTACAGGTACAATGCTCATTCTTTGGTTCCTTCTCATCCAATTTGGATAAAGGTTTTTATTTCTTAGTACGGTATGCACTTGTCTCAGGATATGATCAGCCTAAGATCAAGGAGGACGATCCAAGTCATGCATGAAAGGAGATAATCCTTATCTGTTCCGCAAGCAATACTCAGGTCAACTTGATCCATTATATCAAGTTGCTTGTATTAACTTGCTATATCAAAATCCATGTAAGAAATACTCTGGTCATCTTGAATCTTTATGTCAAGTTGCTTGTATTTTCTTCCAACATTTTAAAGCTCAATGATGAAAATAGAGCACTATGGATCGTCATTCCATCTCATCTATATATACTGCATTTCGTTGCATTCCAACCATCCATACATTCATAATAGCTGCATATCATGCATACATAGTCATAATAATGCATACTCTATTTTCCTCTTCTTCCATAGGACTCGATCCTAGGTCCTCCATTTCTTCTATCTAACATCAAATCCCCCCTCACCCTCCCTATCTTGATCATCAACATCAACCTAATCAAGCCACGTTCATCACCATCCATCTCTAAATAGGAGGGATTGTGTTTCCTATCCTAAGTCATCCAATAAGTCAAGCCAGTTACTCTGTCTACACAGATACATCGACTCCCACACACCTAGACTATCAACAGATACTCTGATCAAGTATCTTCGGGTCTCAACAGGTAATCGATCATGGTAATCCTAGACTACATCAGGCATTTATCACAATGACCTAGTCTCAAGGGGGTTGCCATGATTCCCCACAATCATCCATCCCACGCACACACTATCAATTGATCAACCAATCAAACACAATCCAATGGACAATTACATCAATTGTCTACGTCTCAACGAGTATTTTGCTTCATATACCTTGACTTCATCGGGCAATTACATCAATTGTCTAAGTCACCATCAGGTCACTTTGATTCACTTACTCAGACTTTATCATGTCCAAGCGACCAACTGACATCAACTGTCACGCTTTGACTTGACCGGGGCAATTCAACCGATTGCACCAGATTGTCTAAACAATTTTGATCAATTGTATAGCATCAATCCAAACCCCACACTACATCTGCTATGTATCTCTTGCATGACCTCAGGGTACTCGCTGGCTTGTTGTTTCTTCATATTCACTCCATTTTCTCCCATTCTTTCATCATTAGTTCTAATTTCTTCTATTCTACCTCCCCTCCACTTTGCATTCTTTTTCGAGAGATCGCCCGATTTTTCAAAACAAAATTTGGCCCATCCCTCGAGGGGGCATACCACCCATTAAATTTACATTTTATGGGGCATTTCTTCACACCTATTTTTCTTTCTTTGAAACGACGCGATAAACCGCACCGTCTCAAAGAGGGGCAAATGTAGTCACATAAATCTGTCCACTTAATTAAATGAATACTTAGTATTTATTTGATTATTTAACCATCAATTAATAATTAATTAAATTAATATATTTAATTAATTCATCTTAACCCTCTTCTCCTATTAATTAAATAAATTATTCAATTTATTTGATTTAATTCACTTAACCAAATTCAGACCATTAATTAAATAAATAAATCATATTTATTTAATTAAATCTTCTCTCACATTTAAATAAATTAATATTTATTTAAATCCCCCAAAATCCCACCTCTCACATTTAAATAAATAAATCATTTATTTAAATCACCTTTATCCTCCACCCACTTGTATTTTCCTACAAAAGCAAGTTGTACAATTATTTTAAATAAATAATTTATTTAAATCACCTTTATCCTCCACCCACTTATATTTTCCTACAAAAGCAAGTTGCACAACTATTTTAAATAAATTATTTATTTAAAATCCTATTTATCCTCACCCACTTGAAACCTTTAATGGTTTCCCTTAAAGTAGTCAAACTTGATGGCTTTAAAGTCTTCAAACTTGATGGCTTCCTTCTATAGTCTTCTTAAGACTTTAATGGTTTTCCTTAAAGTCTTCAAGCCTTTAATGGTTTCCCTCAAAGTCTTCAAGCATTTTAAATGCTTTATCTTCATTTTTCTCATTTAAATAAATTAATATTTATTTGAATATTTATCCAAATGCAAATTACACCATTTAATTGAAATAAATGATTTTATTTTAATTGAAAATACCAAAATTTCTCCCACTTGCATTTTCCTACAAAATCCACTTGCATGCCTAAACCCCTTCTAAATTCTTCTAAACCCTTCCTAATTAGCCTAATCCATCCCCTAAATATTGTCACATTCCTAAGCAAATTGGAGTCACTTCTCAAAGACTCCAAAGTCTTTGAAAAGCAATTAATGCTTTGTGTGTTCAACAAATTAACCCTCAAAGTCTTGGATAACCTTTGAAAGCTTCCAACCTTCAACCACTAAATGGCTCAAAGTCTTGGATAACCTTTGAAAGCTTTCAACCTTCAACCACTTAATCCCCAAAGTCTCCAATAACCATTAATGGTTAATTCAACCCTCCCACATGGTTAAAACATTTGTTTTGACTCAACCTCTACCCAACCCAAAGGTCTCATCAGGCCATTAATGCTTTGACCATGATTATCTCTTAAACATTTGCACAAAGGTTTATCCTTGGATTAACTCTTAATCCGATGGGTAATCTTAATTTAGACTTGACCCTTACCTTCTAGATAACCATGAGGTCTTCTCAGGCCTTTAATGCCTCCAACCTCTTCTCTCAACCCAATCCTATGTTGAAACTTGTCACCATTTTATTGGTGCCAATTGTGCACATGGATCCCCAACTTTCAATCCTAACCCTTGTTAAGATTGCTCAATCTTAACCCTTCATTTCCCCATTTCTTCTATAAATAGAACCCTTCTCCTCAAGCAAAAGAGAAGCATTTTAGAGTATTGTTGTTATATTGGCATTAGCATAGAGCTTTTTCATAGCATCACTATCTACTCTAGCATAGTATTTAGCTTTTCATTTCATATTTGAAGCTTAGTATTAAATCTCAATCCTCCATAAGCATCCATAGTGCAAAAAGCTGCTGAGAGCTACACTCATTTGGGACTTGGAGAGGAGAGGAACAAGGGAGGAGCAACTATGAGCATCTTGATTAGCTATTTCATTTTATGTTTATATGCTTTCTATTTCATGCTTAATATCTCTCTTGATATGCCTGTTTAGGATAATCTTTTGTTGCTAACACTAACGTTTGTTTCTTGTGCTCTTGTGTGTGTTGCCATCAAACAGATTTTCTAATCCTTTTTGCAGAGCATCAGAAACTAATCACCAAAATAGTGACTCACTATTTTTGTTTACAATTTACACAAACTGAAAATGCAACCTTCCTTCTCTTGGCTTAGAAAGCCTCTTAGCTTTCAGTTACAATCTTATACAACAAGACAAGTCTGTCCACCTGAAGAATGCATTTGCTATGGAAGAGCAAAGCATCAAACCTTTACAAGACCCTAGCCAAATGGCACACTTGCCTAGGGCTCCATGGCCACAAAACTTCTTGCACCTACATTTTTGAAACCAAAACTTGTATTTACATATTTTATAAGTTGACCAACAAGTTCTTGGGAAGCCATGAACATTTAGGGCTTCAAGAAGCCAAGTTGGTCAAGCATCCTTGCCAATTTCCTAGACAAGGCAGTGAAACTATCAAAACAAACTAATTTTGCTAAAAGATCAAAACTTGATGAAATTAGATTCCACCAAAGGAAAAATATTAAGAAAACATAATATAATCTGAAAATGTAAGAACAGTACGGCCAAGTACAGCAGGTTTACGGACTGCTGTTCACATGGAGTTGAAAACTAGAGAAAAACCAAGTAAAACTAGTGCAAACTTGTAAAATGCTTCATAAATCTAGGAAATAAACCCTTATAATGGTTCAAGTAGGAGAATAAATACCTCCACAAATTAGTTATCCTCCTGTATGGACAGGTACATGTCCAAGAGCACACAAATTTGACACTTTCATGTCTAAAATGACAACTTTTAATGCCTAGATGATGCAAGGTTGACCTCCAAGACTAACAATCACCTAAAAACACTTCTCACACCTAAAACCCAAGCATTAAACATGTCTAAAACCTTTTCAAAACAAAAACACATCAAAAACTCACTTTTTACAACATTTTGCCAGGCAACTCCAAAATTGGCAATTTTGAGCGAAAAGATGAAAACAAGGAACATGACCACACAATGAGTTCAAAACTCATCCAAAAAACTTAGAACAACAAAAAAACAACTTAGACAAACTTTCCAACTCAAAAATAAGAAAAATCAAACCTATGATGAAAATGAAGCTATGAAGCTAGGTGCTCCTGCACCACATCGGTTCTCACATATGCCGGTTCTCACCTCTTCAGCATATTGACATCAATGACAACATATAATGTCATTATATCCTCATACTGGTTCACATAATTCCAACATCATATTTATACCCCACATCAAACCTCATCTGTACGAACACCTCAAACAGGACCTCGGGACTCCAGGGTTCTAGAATTTCGAGGTCGACAACAAAAAAATAAAGAACAAACACCTCACCTCAAGACTCTGGGGTTCTGAGGTGAGGGAGAACAAGCAATAAAACAAGGATCAACCTTAGGATCTAGGGGTTTCGGAGTTCCGGGGTTGATGCAAAAAAACAAGAAAACAAATAATCAACCTTGGGACTCCGGGGGTCCGGGGCTGATAAACAAAAGACAACGAACCACGGGACTCCAAAGTTCCAAGGTAGACAACACCAAATACACCTTGGGACTCTAGGACTCTGGAGTTTCTAGGTGTGTAACAAAAAACACAAGACAGTGCACCACTTCGGGACTCTGGGGATCCAGGGTTCTGAGGTAGGTGCACAAAAAAAGCACAAAGAGACCAACCTCGGGACTCCAAGGTTCTGAGGTGGAAAAAGAAAAAACCAAAAGAAAAGAGACCTCAAGACTCTGGAACTCTGCGGTTCTGAGGTGAAAGAAGAAAAAACCAAAAGAAACAAAGCAACATAAAGCAAAAAGGGGAGCCATATTTTCAACACAAGGAAACTAATGGGGGTTAGGTATGCAGGGCATAACAAATGATGACTATCTGGGAAAAATAACTCTAGGCAATTTAGAACTTCAAAATCTTTGGTTAACCCAACGCCTAAGGCTAATATCATTCAAAAGGATGTATAAGAGAAAAAGATGAGTGAACCAATGAACAAACAACCAAGTCCATAACTAAACATAATTAACTCTTAAGTGTGTACGTATGATTTACTACTCCATCATTTTCAATAATGTAGATAAACAAAGGAAACTGGATCCAAGGTACATAGGTGAAGTCAACCAATGTATTTTGTGCAAGTTCATCTTGGGCATATCTCTGCTGTCGGTCAGGCATCTATAGCATTGATAGAGATACCTCTTATTCCCATCAAGCAGTGCTCCATTGCTAGCCAGACATCCATAGCCCCGGTGGAGGTTACTTGAAACACCCATTTTTAGTTTCTTTAAGAGGATCATTCCTTTTCTTTTTTTCCTTTTCCTATTGAAAACATCATAGAATATATAGAAGGACTCATTTATTTAATAACTTTTTAAGCAAATTTTCAAACATTGAAGTCTGATTACTGGGTTGGGAACCACAGTGGATAACGTGAAACATCCTGACTTCTAATTTTTCACATGAAAACTAGTTCATCTGATATCTTACAAAAATTTATGATGTCTCTTAATGTGACAGTAGTGTTGAGTTATCAAGCTAGCCTTTTCCAATTGAGGGTCAAAAAATCAAATCATATTTAAACCATTATATACCACCCTGAACGAGTGTAGACAATGGTTTCAAAATTAACCAATGACAATGAAGTCATAAATAGAAAAGAGTCGAAGTCTCTCAAAATTTGGCAATTTGTTATGCAAAGGACACCTCCCTTTTAGAATCTTTGAGAGCAAATATGTATATCCCGACACAATGAAATGGAAATGAACGAAACAAAACAAAGAAACAAAATAAAAAGGGAAACAAGCATATAGCAAATCAGAAACACAACAAACATGCAAAAAACCAAACAAGCAATGAAGCAAAAGAAACAAAAAATAACTAATCTACTATATACAACAGATCAAGCTGCACTGGGGTTTAATCTAAGTAATGTTTGAGGAACTGACCATTGATGGGCAATGGTACAACTTCTCCAGTCAAAGAGCTTAACTTGAAGGTTTTCTCTCCTAAAATCTTGGCTATTTGGTAAGGACCTAACCATAACCTTTCAAATTTGTGGTGATCACCTTTCTTCTCCTTGGCCTTGTCCCATAACAAGACTAGGTCAAAGATCCAAATAGATTTCAACTTATCCCCTTTGTCAAACCATCGCTTAACAATGGCTTGGTTCCTGGCAAAGTGTTGTAGAGTAATAATTCTTTATTCGTCAAGTTTTAATAGATTTAGGAGGCAAACCTCTACCTTATCCTCAATTTCAATTTCTTTCATTAACTAGAGGATCGGTATTTGGAAGTTGATTGGGAAGACAGGGGTTTGGCCATAAACAAGGTAATATGAAGAAGTTCCCAGGGCAACTTTTACTCTAGTTCGATCAGCCCATAAAGCATATCTCAACTAATTATGCCAGTCCCTGGGATTTTTCTCCAATAGCTTTTTAATGAAATCTAGGATGTTTTTGTTCGTAGATTCGGCTACTTCGTTACCTTGTAGATAGTAGTTGGATGAAAATTTTAATATCACCTTATATTCATATGACCATTGCATCAACTATGCAGAAGTAAAACCAGGGCCATTGTCACATACCTGAGCGAATGGGACACCAAACTTGGTGATGATGTGTTTTTCAGTGAATTTCAAGACTACCTCCATAGTAGCATTTCGACAGGCAATGGCTTCCATCCACTGGGTGCAGTAATCCATTGTAGTAAGGATGAACTTATGTCTTGCAGATGAATTAGGATTAATGACACCTATGAAATTCAGTGCCTATTGGGTGAAAGGTCTTACCTCAAACACTGGTTGGAGAGGCATGGCGGGATTCCTCTCTCTAGAAGGTGTGGTTTGGCACATATGATAGTGATGAACATGCTCATGAGTATCCTTAAAAATATTAGGCTAGTAATATCCATCCTTCAAAATTTGATGTGCAGGGGCATCCACTGACCCATGACCTCTACCATACTTCCCATGGAATTCATCAATCATGTTATGAGCTTCCTGATGATCAAGACATCGAAGGTAAAAACTTTCTTTATTCTTTCTATAAAGTGTCGAATGCTTGATCATATAATTGGCACTTTTGAGCCTTAAAGCTTGTCTTTTCATGGTTGTCAACCCCTAAGGACACTTATTATTCAACAATATAAAAACCAAATCCGTGTACCATGGGTCCTGAGTGAATGACTCCAACATATATTATTGGCAATGGATTTGAGGGATGTCAATCACAATAGCTTGAGACAATCCTTGCCTTTAGACTAACTTCATTGGATGCATCTCTAGATCAAATTCTTGTAATATTGCCATCCATTTCCCTTGATGTTCTCCCAGCTCATACTACATAAGTAGTGACTTCACCGCTTGATCAGGGACAATCATGTATATTTTACTCCTCAGGATATAATGCTTGAATTTCTTGTCTGCTCTTACTAACGCGAAAGCCTATTTTTCAAGAGAAGAATATCTAACCTCAACATTCTTGAAAGGAGAGCTCATAAATGCAATGGGTTTCTCATCTCGGGCTTTCCTCTACATCAAAACAACTGCTCTTGAATGTAACGAAGCAAAAGAATATATGTAAATCTACAAAGTGTAGTCAGGGATAGTTAACATGGGAGCTTCAGCGATGGATTTCTTGATCTAGGCAAAAGCCTCTTTTACTTCAGCTATTCATTCGATATTAGCCTCTTTTATCATTTTATTTAATGGCTTGACTATCTCTACAAACCTAGTGATAAACTGTCTGACAAAGTTGATATTCCCAAAGAAAGATCTCCGCTCCTTTTTACTGCCAGGCATTTGTAACTTCAACAACACTTCTACTCGGTCTGGGTCTATAGATATCCCCCTTTCAGAAATTACATGGTCAAGGAGCTTTTCTTCAGCCACTCCAAATACACACTTCTTGTGGTTAAGGGAAATCCCATATCTTTGACTCCTTTTGAGTACTTTTCAAAGGTGGTCTGGGTGATCTTCTCTGACCTTGCAGAATATACTCAAGTCATCCATATATATAATAATACATTTGCCAAATAGATCTTTGAAGTCCATATCCATTTCTCTTTGGAAGGTCTCCCCAGCATTAATTAACCCAAATGGCATCCTTCGGTATGCATATGTTCCCCACTTCATCGTAAATGTTGTTTTCATATGATCTTCATAGTTCAACAAAACTTGTTTATATCTGAAATAACCATCTAAAAATGACATCATTTGTGAACCATTGACTATTTGTAGTACCTCATCCAAGGAAGGAAGCAGATAATTATCTTTTTCAGACGCTTTCTTGAGGTTGTGAAAATCCACACAAAGCCAAATTTTCCCATTCTTTTTGATTACTGGTACCAAATTAGCGACCCAAGTAGAATGACGTACCAGGAAAATAATCTTAGCGGAGAGCAACTTTAGTACTTCCTTGAAAATCAAGGTTCTATCAGCGAATTAACCAGTCGTTGCTTCTTCCTTAATGACTTTATGTTAGGTTTTAGGGGGATAACATGCATGATGATCAATGTATTGAAAGTTTTTAAATATTTGTACGCCCATGCTATTAAATTAATGAACTCTTTCAAGATTTGTAAAAAAAATTCTCTTTCATTTTGAGTGCAAATCTTCCCAATATAGACAATCTTCTCTTGGCCTCCTGGACCAATATTATGTGGTTCATATTTCCCAGCATCCGAATCCATTGTTAATCTCTCTTTTACTCTGGGATCACAGTCAAAAAGCCTCTCTAAGGTGACCATACCTTTAGGAATAACGTTTATAGGTAAATCCATAATATCAACATCGTTCCCAACATCAAGATCATCCGATCTATCTTTCTCATCAATGATTTGTTCTTAAAAAGCCCCTAAATTGGCAAGAAAGGCTATAATGTGGGTATTATCCTAGAAAACTTGAAAGTGTTTGATATTATCAGGCACAACAGATGTGGAGACCAACTCTATGGAAAAAATATTCAAAGGGGATTGGCTCACTAGTTCTAATGTACTGGTTGCTATGACCAATGCATCCAGTATTTCATTTACTTTCTTGCATACTAGCTAAATATCAAAAGCATCAAAATCCTCAATTAAATCCCATACTCTATTCCTATATGTTGCTAACCTTTTATCGTGACATGCATATTGGCTCTACACTTGTTTGACCACCAGCTTAGAATCACCCTGCACTTTCAAGCATTTAGCTCCCTTCTTATGACCGAAGAGTAATCCTCTAACTAGGGCTTCATACTCCATCAAATTATTAGTACAAGGGAATTGGAGTTGGTAAGAGGATAAAAAGGTTTTCCCTTTTGGACTTGTTAACTCTATGCCCACTCCACTTCCTTGCTTGGATCTTGACCCATCAAACTTTAAAAACCATATTTCATCTTTCGGTTTCTTTACATTTTTCACCTTAGGGTCAATGGTCAAATTAGCTTCTAGAGGTGATTATTGACTCTTGGGTTCAAGGTCTTGCAACACCCGAGGTTGTTCGATTACAGGTTGCAAGAACACTTCAGGGGTGTTAGGAGTAGTCTGTTCCACTTGAGGTTGCACTTGAGATTGTGTTTCTTCATTCTTATGCTCAGGTGGGATGTCCTCCTTCTCTTGTTTAACAATCTCAACCATGAAGATCTCCTTGTTGCATTCTCTCAGGTGGGAATTTTTACTCATAAGATCCATTATTTGGGGCACTACTCCCTCGCAACCTAGAATTTTAATTTCTTCCATGTTGATGGTATGATCAACATCTTCGTATGGGACTGTGCTCATCAACTTTGTCATCTCATTCTGACATGGGATACATGACATCTCTGAGTTCTCCTCATGATGTATCTGACACCATTTTGGAAGTAATAAATCTTGTATTTTCATAGTATCTCCCAACAAACACATCCCTTGTTTTACTGTTGTAGAGAAGCCTTTGACCCGCCTTCTATATGCAGTCATGTCCGCTTGACATAACTAGAGAAGATTCAGTGTGTAGAAAGTAAGGATTTCATTGACTCTATAGACTCCTTGACTCACTTCATTATATGCTACCTCATTGGGGGTGCCATAATCTGTGACTAACTTCTTAAACTTAGGTTCACTATCAATTCGGATCTAGTTGCTCACCCCATTCCATGGAAGCCATAAGCATGTAAAACAGGTTGAGAAATATCCTCCCAAGGTTTTTGACCAATCCCTACTAAGGAGCATTCCATATACCTCTGGAATATCCACCACTTGAATGTCGATGTAACGAGATATGTGGGGATTACATTAACCTCAGTGTTGTGTAGTTGTATCACCTTACTGTTTGCATGTACTAGGTTGAGACTAAGCTTTTGATATATAGAGTAGGGAATTACATTTACTGAAGCACCCAAATCTACCAAACAATTGTGTATATTCTTTCCACATATCCTCAAACTTAGTAAAAATGGTGGGTTATCAATTGCATCACTACTAACATTGGTGTTGACTTCATTTAGGTCATCCATCTTAACCTCATTGCTCTATGACACTAGTAGTTCCAACTTCCTAAGGAGAGCCTTCTTTTGTTCAGGGCAACATCTCAGTACTTCCATTAGGGACATAGTGGTGGTAGTCCTCTCCATCTCCTTGGTAACATCAAATGATCCTTTCAGAACATGTTCTTTCCCTTGAACTTTCCTAGGGTGTGCTCCTTGAAAAGCCTAAGGAGGGTGTAGATTGTTTCTTTCATTCACATCGAGAGGTACAAATCCACCCTTCGGGGGAGGTGGCTCTATTAACAGAGCCTTGCCTTGACTTCTAAGATTATAGTTGTTTCTAGTCTGAAAGGCTTGAGCATCATAAACACATGGTTCACCTTCAACTTTAGCTTGAAATTCTTTGCACAGGAATGTGTCAACCAACATTTTGGTATTAACTTTATTGGGTTCATCATTAGAGAAATCTTTTGGTTGAGAATCAGCTCAAGCAATCCTTATGACCTTTTTGAACTGGGCACAATTAACCTTAGAATGTGTAGCTATATCATGCAACCTACACCAATTAGTCAATAAATTCATATCAGCAAGGTTAACACTTTGTGTGTTGTTTGGGTTATTTTGTGTGTCAAGATGATCATGGTTCACCCCACCGTTGTTTGGACCCATGTTCCATTGCCTATTGTAAGGTTTGTTGTTATACCTTTGGTTTTCATTCTGGTTGTTGTAGTTTTGCTGATTATTATATGGCTGGGATTGGTTATACCCTCCCAGAGGATTCATCTTCAACTGGCTCAAGTCTGAAGTAACTTGTGAGATCATTTTCTTTAATGCTTCTACTTCAGTGGATATATGAGAGCCTTGACTCTTAGGCTTCATGGTTGGAGGTTGGCTTGTTGTGTGAGTATTACCAAACTATTGATTTCCCCCTTGTACTTGACCAACATATTGTATTTGAGTGGGAGCGGTATTGGTATTATTTTGCCAAGCCTGAGCTTAGGCAGTAAACTATTGATTAGCTTGGGGTTCATTATTGGGGCTCCTACAGGGTGAGGCAAGGGTACTCTAGGGAGCTGGTTGTAGTTCTCTTGATTCACTCCTACGGGTAAATTGTATCCAATCCCTCCTAGTGTTTGGTTCAACTCATGATTCATGTTGATTGCCAATGCAAAGACTTTTTCCAAAGTGTCCCTTTGATCTTGGGGAACACTTTTCTTGATAAACATACTGAGCCAAGGGTCAATATCTCTTAGATACGAGTTGATTTCTACGTTGGGTGCTACCTGGTAAGGAGCTTGTAGCCCTTTGAATTCCCTTTGAAATCTAGTATTAAACATTGTTAAAGGCTCATTTGGTGACTTCTTAAGAGAGGCGAACTGATGCTATAGTGTTCCGAGATCTACATACACTCAGAATTGATCAATGAAACCTTTCTCTAAGATGTCCCAACTAGTGATGGAATTTGCTGGTAGGGTTAAATACCAATTATATTTATTCTCCCCAACTGAATATGGGAAGAGACTACATACTACATCTTGGTGTTCAATGTTGTTATGAATGACTGCATCTTTGAATGCTTCAATATGCTCATCAGCCATCTGTGCCCCCAAATAATAGAATTTTCTACAAAAATTATCTGGGTTTCTGGGTAGGTCATGTATACCCCCTTGTATAGTTCCTAGTGGTGTGTGGTCTTGGTTAAAGTAGGCCACTGAAGGTGGTGATGGTGGAAATTCAGTCATAAAAGATGCAACGACAGGCTGAGGACTAGAAATAAAACAAAAGGCTATACGTATAGAAGAAGAGAAACAAAGACAACTTAATCTGCAGGAAAATGCACAAGTAAATCCACCGGAAAACCCACAAGAAAATCTGCAACAACTACCATAAAGATTCTCTGGAAAATAAACTATGTAGAGTAAGGGAAACAAGAAAACAACAATGCAACCAACTCAATAACAAATTAACAAGTTACTCAATCAATTCCCTACAACCCAAAAATTATCAAATATTATCCAAATTAGCATTCAACAATGAACCTCCTATAAACCTGCAAAATCATCAATTTCACAGACTTATGGAAATAAAATCACCAATAATATCGCTTACCACAATAATTTGCATACACCACTTACATGTGCAATTTGATTCATAAAGAAATAAACAGAAGATCAAACCACGTTGCTAATTCCAAATAATAGACATTACCAGATCATATAGAACAACTTCGTAGAATATATGCATAGATCAGGCAATCTACAAGCTACTTCTTGTATTAATTTAAAAGAATGTGTAACAAAAATAACTCAAATTCATAACACTCTGCAAAATAATCTAAAATCTCTAAGTGGGCCACAAACCATCCATTTGGGGACCCTTACAAATGATTCCAAATTCTCAATTTATAGAGTTTTTTGCCCTACTATCTAGGAAATAAAGCTAACCTAAATTAAGAACTCAAAACTAGGAGTCGCAGTTAACTTGCAAGTTTCTACCTCTATACTCCAGTTAACTACTACAAAATGGAGGTTGCATGAGAACTACGAAGACCATGTTGTGTGAGCCAAGCTTTCGTAGTCATGCAGAATTTTTCTAAAAAATGGAACATGAGTTGGAGCTGCAGCTAAAATACACATTTGGGAGTCATGCAAGAAGTCCTGCTATCTTTAGCAACAATGTGTTTATCTTTCACTTCTTAATATAAGATTTATAATTATTAATAATGCATGCAACTTATTGAACAGGAGGGTCAGGTACATGATTAATTCTAAATTTGTACTTCTTTGAAACTTCCTCTGCATGCTTATTTCCCTTCTCTAACTCCCTTATTGTTTCTGCCACTTCTTGACATTGGGTAATCAGGTATGTGTATCTGTCCATTAGTGTGACATCGAGCTGAGCTTGAGGTCCCAAATTTTGAGCCTCATATGCATCCCACTAATTCAATACTTGCTCTTCCTCTATGACCCCTATACTGGTTAACCCCAACCCAAAATCTTCGAGCAAATGCTTTACAAAATTCTCATATTTCAAAATTTCCCTAAGGAGAGGGACTGAGATTTCTACCACATCCTTCACATACTATTGAAGCATTTCAATATTTAGTTCCAAAATGTATGCATAAGATTGCAAGTTCTTACAACTATCTCCTCCTAAGAGGTCCTCCTCCATTATTACCTCTTCTCCTAAATGCAAAACTTTATTCTAAATTTGGAACTATTTATTAAAAATGTTTAGTTTTCATTCCCATTGTGTAGAACAAGAAGCTAATAAATGACCTACTTGCACTGCCTCTAGGTATATGCTCACGATATCCTACAAAAATAACCTAACCTTGGCAGCATTTATCTGAACCTGTGATTTAGCTGCATCAGCCACCTATCTCACAAGAGTCTAGAGGCTTACTCATCTCTACTAGCAACTGCTTATATTGCCCCAGGTGTGCTTTAAGCTCTATGTTGGAGGTATGCTCATTTTCCACACATCCCCTAACAACATTGGTGGCTAGTTCTAAAGTGTCTACCTCTCCCCACTTTGTTTGCTTACCCAAGTTTACTTGGGATACTTGGTATTTGGGAGAATCTTGACCTTCAGCCTAGAGTGGAACTACCACATCTACAACCACTTCACTGAAACCTGTTCCTAACAAATGATGTACAATCTTTGGTTTCTTGACCTTTTAGGGCTCCTCCATGATTACTTGATGGAATGTCACCTTAGGCAGCTCTACCTTTCTCTTCTTCTTCTCAAAAGTAAATTCAAGCCACTGTGGTATATTTTTATCTTTGTTACCTTGGTGTGACACTATGTCGGCAGTTAAAATATGAACATCTGCATGTTCCTCTGCATCATCCCTCTCTTCCACATATGTTTGTTTAGGATTTTGAGGTGAAGAACCTTGGTGGGCTAGATTAGTCTGGAGAGCAATATTAACCTTCATTTGTTGTTGCTTATGCAAATCTCCCAACTTATCACTAAAATCTTCATTGAAAGTCATCTCTTCCTCATCTACTACTATCTCACCTTGCCAAACAACTATGTCCTTGAGGAGGTCTTCTTGATCCTGAGGGGTTAGGACTAATCTTTCATTTAGCAAATCTTCTGCCTCATCTTGTTCTTTCTCCCCTCCAAGTGATTGTTGTTCCTTGGGATGTTCCTCTTCCTGGTTTGAGTCTAATTCAACATTCCTAATAATTACCTCCTTAGTGGTAGACCTAATTCCCCATATCCTAGGTTGTCGTATGATTGTATGAACTGATGGTGGTATGGCGACGTTGGTAACTGGAACTTGTGTTGCAGCTGTTGGAGGAGGTTGTGTGGGCATGTCTTCATTTGTTTCTATTCCTTCTTCTTTCTCTTGATCACCTTCTCCTCCAGCCTACCCTATAGCTGTCCTTGGTGGAAGGACTTCAGCAAGTGGCACTGCTCCTTATCCATCTGTTACCCCTAGGTCTGCAACCTTCTTCAACAATTCAGGCATCCTCTTCTTTTCCTTAATCTTTCTCATTAGATATTTGGTGCTATCTTAAGGTCCCACTTCTTCATTGGGGTCAGTAGATGTATTATTTCTTGAGCTCAATCTTGTTTTCCAGCATACTCCTTATAACCCCTTGACTGGGGTCCCCCTGAGGTGGACTCTTTTTGCTTCCCTTTTAAGGCACTTAACCTAACCTTTTGACTTAGCCATTGTTTAGTCCCATGGATAACTACTTTGGAGACTTTTTCTATATTTACATCCTCATTTGCAGACCACCTTATTGGGGGGAGGGCCCTTTTATCAATTTCTTGCTCTTTGTATGCTACATCCAGCAAGTATCCATCATCCCTCAGGTATTTAGGGAGTTTGGTTTGAATTTCAAAATCCTTTATTTGGGGTACTGATAAGCTTTTGTAGTTTTTCTATCTCACTTCAAAACTGTCTTGGAGGTTTGCCCAAAAATCCTCCAATCTAGGATTATGCCCGTCATATGTCGTAGGTATAATTTGCTTGATTTTTTTCATAGGGATCATAGAATTACCTAACATAATCAAATTCTTTAAAATTGAAATCTTGGAGCTCTGGCTCCACCAACTTTGTCACATGTATCTTTGAACAAAAGAAATACCCAATAGATACTGAAAAAGTCAGTCCCTATTTTATGCTTGGATGATAGGAAGGATTGGAGGCCTAGCAGCTACCTGGCATATTCTAGTAAGATGATTTGGTCATTACAATACCTTGGTAGCCACATTGGGTTTCCTATAAACCCACTGACCCTTATGTAGGTGGAGGGTGGGTTATGGATAAACCAACACACCCACTCTCAAATGATAGCCATGGCCTCCAGGATAATCTGGTATCCTGTATCTACTATCAGTTTAATAGTTATAGGAAAAAGGAAGGCATCATTGATCCTTTTAAAATGGGCCTTTTCATTGATGAGGGGGAGTTGGGAATAATATTCCCATACCTTCTTTTGGCCTTCTTCATCCCCTAGCTGACCTTCAACCTATAGGCCTAGAAATTTTCCATCTCTTGTGGCCACCGAGATGACATAAGAGGTAAAAAAGAACTTCCTGGTCTGGTAGACCACTTTCATCTATCAAAATATGTTGTCCAAAAGGATTTGAGGCTAGTCAAAATATTGCTTTCCTACTAGGATGGTTATCATGAATTGGAACATCCATGGGTGAAAGTATTTGCATTTGGGCTTGCCAAAGGCCTTGCTTAGCATGATGACCAGGTCTCTCCGAGGCTCTTTAAAGTCTTCCCTCAGTATCTTTGTGGCCTTTAGACCTATTTTCCTCTCTTCCTCCAACCAATTTTCATTCATGTGCCTCTTGTTTGAGGTCTCATCTCTAGATGGGATGCCAAACACAAATCCCAACATATCGGGGAAAAATCTATCATTGTTTTACCTTGTGCATCTGTGCATTTCCTAGTGCTAGGGTCATAGAATTGGGAAATTGTCATGATAAACTCTAGAGCCTACACAGACTATGGGAAGATGGTAGCCTATACTAGGCCTGATCTCTTTATCCTCCTCTGTGGGGCTTCCAACCTTAGTTTGTCCAACTAGGTTTTAATGTCCTCAATTTCGATGTGCCTAATCGCAGTATCAGTAACCCATTTTTATCTGATCATCCAACTTTGAAGCGTAAACCTGCCCTTGGTAATGGTACTTCATGGTTGCCGAAAGTCAATCAATGTGCTTTCCTCTCTTGCTAGAAGCTGGGTCCATCTAATTGCTTGAATACACAAGAAGGAAACAAGTGTTAGTACCTTACACAAAACATAAAAACTTCATTTACCTCGATACTTCGGGGTTCCGAGGTTCCGAGATGGGTAGTTCTCTTTTTTAAAAACAAGGACCTTAGAACTTTGGGGTTCCAGGGTTCCAAGCTTGGTAGGTGTGAATGAAGTTTGAAACTCTAGGTTTCTAGGGTTTCAGCCTTGATGTGTAGCAAATGGGTCCGGAACTCCAGGGTTACGGGTTTGAGAGTTGAGGCTCGGCCTGGTACTCCAAGGTTTTGGGGTAGACACAAAAGACACCCAAAAGATTTTAAGGAAGATGGTCTCATAAGAACAGACCTCAAAACTCCAGGGTTTTGGGGTTCCGGGGTGAGTGGTATTATTTCTTTAAATGGGTAATTCTGAACTCCAGGATTCCAAGGTTCCAGGTTCATCAAGTGTTAGGCACAAAAATAACCTCCGAACTCTAGGGTTCTTAGGTTCTGGGGTTCCGGGCTTGGGAAAAGAAACTAACCCAAAACTCTAGGGGTTAGGGGTAGAACTAGGGCACGTGGGAAGAAAAAAGAAAACACGGAAAACAAAAACAAGAAAAGCCCGCGACAAGAAGAAGATCTAAACTACAAATGACAAGGAGGGAAAGAAAAATCATCAACCTGGTGAGAAACATTTCCCAAGAATGCGAAAGGAGCTCAGAAGGGTGGAAGCACAAAGTCAGGAGGCAAGAAAGAAAGAGCTCTGGAAGGTTGAATGCACAAATGAGCTTTAAAAATTTCACTATTCATATTTATACCCCCCGAACCGCATTCGTACGAACGCCTTAAATAGGAACTCAGGAGTCCGGGTTCCGAAGTTCCAGAGTCGACAACAAAAAACCACAAAACAAGCACCTCACCTCGGGACTATGGGTTCCAAGGTGAGGGAGAAAAAGAAAGAAAACAAGGATCAACCTTCGGATCCTGGGGTTTTGGAGTTCCGAGGTTGATGAATGAAAAACAAGCAAACGAACAATCAACCTAGGGACTCTGAGGGTCCGGGGTAGACAAACAAAACACAAGGTACCTTGCGGCTCTAAAGTTGTGAGGTAGACAACACCAAACACACCTCAGGACTCTAGGACTCTGGAGTTCTGAGGTGTGTAACACAAAACACAATACAATGCACCACTTCGGGACTCCGGCGATCTGAGGTTCCGAGGTAGGTGCACTAACAAGCACAGAGAGACCAACCTGGGGACTCTGGGGTTCCAGGGTTATGAGGTGGACAAAGAAAACACCAAAAGAAAAAAGACCTCAGGACTCTGGGGTTCCGAGGTGAAAGAAGCAAAAACCAAAAGAAACAAAGCAACATAAAGAAAAAAGGGGACCCATATTTTCAACACAAGGAAACTAATGGGGGTTAGGTATGCAGGGCATAACAAATCACGACTATCTAGGAAAAATGACTCTAGGCAATTTAGAACTTCAGAATCTCTAGTTAACCTGATGCCTAAGGATACTATCATCCAAAACAATGTATAAGAGCAAAAGATGAGTGAACCAATGAACAAACAACCAAGTCTATAACTGAACATAATTAACTCTTAAGTGTGTGCGTATGATTTATTACTCCATTATTTTCAATAATGTAGATAAACAAAGGAAACTGGGTCCAAGCTATGTAGGTGAAGTCAACCAATGTGTTTCATGCAAGGTCATCCTGGGCATAGGTCTACTGCCATTCAGGTGTCAATAGCCCTGACAGAGATACCTCTGATTCCCATCAAGCAGTGCTCCACTACCAGCTAGGCGTCCATAGCCTTGGTGGAGGTTACTTGAAACACCCATTTTTAGTTGCTTTAAGAGGATCATTCCTTTTCTTTTTTTTCCTTTTCCTATTGAAAACATCATAGAATATATAGAAGGACTCATTTCCTTAATAAAATTTTAAGAAACTTTTCAAACATTGAAGTCTGATTACTAGGTTGGGAACCAAGGTGGATAATGTGAAACATCCTAACTTCTAATTTTTCACTTGAAAACTAGTTCATTTGATATCTTACAAAACTTTCTAATGTATCTTAATGTGACAATAGTGTTGAGTTATCAAGCTAGCATTTTCCAATTGAGGTTAAAAACTCAAATCATATTTAAAACATTATATACCACCCTGAATGAGTGTAGACAAATATTTCAAAATTAACCAAATGACAATGAAGTCGTACATAGCAAAGAGTTGAAGTCTCTCAAAATTTGGCAACTTGTTATGCAAAGGACGCCTCCCTTTTAGAATCTTTGAGATCAAATATGTATATCCCACACAATGAAACGGAAACAAATGAAATGAAACAAAGAAAAAAAACAAAAAGGGAATCAAGCATGCATCAAAGTGGAAACACAACAAACATGCAAAAACCCAAACAAGAAACGAAGCAAAAGAAACAAAAAACAACTAATCTACTATATACAACAGGTCAAGCTTCATTGGGGTTTAATTGAAGTAATGTTTGAGGAACTGAACATTGACGTGCAATGGTACAAGTTCTCCAGTCAAAGAGCTTAACCTAGAGGTGTTCTCCCCTAAAATATCGGCTATTTGGTAAGGACCTAACCACAACCTTTCAAACTTGTGGTGATCACCTTTCTTCTCCTTGGCCTTGTCCCATAATAGGACTAGGTCAGAGATCCAAAAAAATTTAACCTTAGCCCTTTTATCAAACCATCACTTAACAATGACTTGGTGCTTGGCAAAGTGTTGTAGAGTATTAATCCTTTTTTCGTCAAGTTTTAATAGATTTGGGAGATGATCCTCTACCTGATCCTCAATTTCAAGTTCCTTCATTAACTGGAGCACTGGTATTTGTAAGTTTATTAGGAAGACAGGGGTTTGGCCATAAACAAGGTAGTACAGAGAAGTTCCCAGGGTGGCTTTTACTCTGGTTCAATCAACCCATAAAGCATATCTCAACTAATTATGCCAGTCCCTTGGATTTTTCTCAAGCAGCTTTTTAATGGCATCTAGGATGTTCTTGTTCGTAGATTTGACTACTCCATTACCTTGCAGATAGTAGTTGGATGAAAATTTTAATATCACCTTATATTCATATGACCATTGCATGAACTGTGCAGAAGTAAAAGCAAGGCCATTGTCACATACTAGAGCAAACAACATACCAAACTCAGTGACGATGTGTTCTTCAATGAATTTCAAGACTACCTCCGCAGTAGCATGACTACCTCCACAGTAGCATTTTGACAAGAAATGGCTTCAGTCCATCAGGTGCAATAGTCTGTTGTGGTAAGGATGAACTTTTGTCCTATAGATGAATTAGGATTAATGATACCTATGAAATCCAGTGCCCATTGGGTGAAAGGTCTTACCTCAAACAATGGTTGGAGAGGCATGACGAGATTCCTGTCTTTGGAAGCTACGGTTTGGCACATTTGACAGTGACAAACATGCTCATGATTATCCTTACAAATACTAGGCTTGTAATTCTAGCCTTCAAAATTTTATGTGCAGTGGCATCCGCCGACCCATGACTTGTACCATACTTCCTGTGGAATTCATCAATCATGTTATGAGCTTCTTGATGATCAAGACATCAAAGGTAAATACTTTCGTAATTATTTTTATAAAGTGCCTAATCCTTGATCATATAATTGGCACTTTTAAGCCTTAAATCTCATCTTTGCATGGTTGTCAACCCCTCAGGACACTTATTATTTGGCAATATAAAAACCAAATCTGCGTACCATGGGTCCTGAGTGAATGACTCCAATGTATACTTTTGGCAATGGATTTGAGGGATATCAATTGCCATAGCTTGAGACAATCCTTGTCCTCAGAATAACTTTATTGGATGCATCTCTAGATCAAATTCTTGTAATATTGCCATCCATTTCCCTCGATGTTCTCCCAGCTCGGACTGCATAAGCAATGACTTCACCGCTTGATCAGGGAAAATCACATAGATTTTACTCCTCGAGATATAATGTCTGAATTTCTCGACTTCTCTTACTAATGTGAAAATCTATTTTTCAAGAGCAAAAAATCTAACCTCAGCATTCTTGAAAGGAGAGCTCATAAATGCAATGGGTTTCTCGTCCTTGACTTGCCTCTGCATCAAAAAAACTGCTCCTGAGTGTAACGAAGCAAAAATATATATGTAAAATGACAGAGTGTATTCAAAGCTAGTTAATATGGGAGCTTCAATGATGGATTTCTTGATCTAGGTGAAATCCTCTTTTTCTTTAGTTATCCATTCGATCTTAGCATCCTTCTTCATCATTTCATTTAACGGCTTGACTATCTCTGCAAACCCTGTGATAAATTTTCTAACAAAATTGATCTTCCAGAAGAAAGATATCATCTCCTTTTTACTATCAGGCATTTGTAGCTTCAACAATGCTTCCACTCGGTATGGGTCTATAGATATCCCCCTTTCAGAAATTACATGGTCGAGGAGCTTTCCTTTAGCCACTCCAAATACACACTTCTTAGGGTTAAGGGAAATCCCATATCTTTGTCACCTTTCGAGTACTTTTCGGAGGTGGTCCTAGTGATCTTCTCTCACCTTGGATAATATAGTCAAGTCGTCCATATATATAATAATGCATTTTCCAATCAGATCTTTGAAGGGAGTATCCATTTCTCTTTGGAAAGTTGCCCCAACATTAATTAACTAAAATGGCATCCTTCGGTACGCATATGTTCCCCAATTCGTCGTAAACGTTGTTTTCATATGATCTTCATAGTTCACCAAAACTTGGTTATATCCAGAATAACCATCTAAAAACAACATCATTTGTGAACCATTGACTATTTGTAGTACCTCATCCAAGGAAGGAAGCAGATAATTATTTTTTTCAGGCGCTTTGTTGTGGTTGCAAAAATCCACACAAAGCTAAATTTCCCTATTCTTTTTCCTTACTGGTACCAAACTGGCAACCCAAGTAGAATGACGTACCAGGAAAATAATCTTAGCAGATAGCAAATTTTGTACTTCCTTGAAAATCAAGGGTTGTATCAGCGAATTAATTGGCCGTTGCTTCTGCCTGAACGGCTTTAAGTTTGGTTTTAGGGGGATAACATGGGTGATGATCGATGTATCAAAAAATTTTAAATCTTTGTGCTGGTCACAAATTTTGATTTCCCTCCTATCCTCTTGTAAGAAAATGAATAACTTTGTCTGCGTACGAAGAGATCAGGGAAATAGAACTCAAGAACAACATATAACAAGGTTTGAGAACCTTCTACACTTTGAACTTGTCTTAAGTTCAGGTGGGTATACCTTTTGTGAATAAATTCACACTTTTAAACAAAGATCCACATTAAACCAATGCATAAAAACCTATGGACCTCATCACCTTTGCAAATACTTGAAAACATTTGAAAAGAATATGTGTTTATCTTCAATATTGATCACCAAGAAGGTTATGGAACCTAGAAAAACTATACCAGTGCCTTATCTTGGGCTTCAAAGTCACCTAAGCTATACAAGAATTCTGAAATTAGACATTTCAATACATTCTATCACTTCAACTTCATTAACTTAATATATGCTTGACATATATATAAGTTTTTTCTTTATGCTAAACCTGTTCATCAAATTCAAGCAGAAAACACTATTGATTCACTAACAGAGGGGTTCTACATATATTTAATTCCTCCCCTAAAATACCTCTGCAAGATTGCCTTGCAATCCCCATCCAATCAAATAACCCTTGATTATTTAGAAGAACACAGTAAATCAATAAATGCATGTGACAAGACAATAGAAATGTGAGCTCAAAATGATCTGGTCTGTATATTGATATCCATCATCAAATTCTACATATAACTCAGAGTAATTCTTCAAATCCAAAAAAAGGCCCCCAAATATATTTTTGCCAGAGTTTTCTTACAAAATTCTTGAGATCCTTACAACTGAGAAAAAATTGGAAATATGAAGAGGAGGGAAAAATTAGGTCTGCAACCAAAATTGCCAGATCTCTCCTTTCCCAATTGAATTTCAATTCCTTCCTTTTTCCCATGGAAACTGCTCTCAAAAGATCTAATCTTTGTTGAAACAAACTTCATAACTGTATTCCTCATCTCGAGAGCTTTCCGGTGATATATGATACTTGCCATTTTGACCAAAAATGGAGCCCTAGGCGAATTAATCATTCACATGTACACAATCATTTAAAATTTCGAATTTTTAATATAGTTTCAACTATATAATAAACCTCATTTAACTTTGATTTTTGGCTCTTGTTATGCTCTGATGCTTTTCCACGTGGTGGCCTTCGATTGGCTCATAGGGTCCACTGGATGCCACTTTGGCTGACACCTCATCACTGCCACATGTCTGCTTGCTTGATGACCACCTCAGCGCCATTGGGACAAGACCCGCCTGCTGGACTGCCATGTCACACTACCACCTATGCGCCACCTATCTTTTTCCATTTCACAGACGGTATGTTTCATGCATCTTCAAGCTCTGAAACCGCGCAAACCGTCGGATCAACCTGGACCTACTCAATCTTTACCACTTCGTTTTTGCTTCATTTTTGGCCTAAGCCTTTCACCATTTCATGGACCTTAACTTTTGTGCATCTCGCCTTCGCGAAGTCACGCCGACCGTCAATCCTTTCCAAACCTGCTCGTTGGTTAAGTCGGCCTTTCTCTGCAAAATTTTGCCCATCTGCCTCAAGAAGCGTGCTTGTGTGGGGTCCACTTGTCACCATCAGTCACCTTCTAGTCACCTTGGGATGTGCACCCATGCGCGTGGGGTCCTCCTTGGGCACTCAATGGGCACCATCTGTCAAAAGCCTTGATGGCTTTGACATATTAGATGTATGGAGCTTTTGACATAAATATCAAAAAAGTTCATTTCCCAGCCATTGTGGGATAAAAGACTTTGCCTGGGACTATATATCTTTGAAGATTTTCATGTCGACTTGCCAATGGCTGACAATGAAAAGTTTAAAATTGTTGAAAACATCACCTTCCAACACTGTGTGTAGGGAATAATACCCCTGCACGTAGGGGGCTATTGGTTTTATATTTGCTTGGGAGCTTCTATGCTCAGTATTTTATATGCCTTTGTCACGCCACAGACCAGGAGAAATTGCCAACGTATTTGGCTTGAAATTTCTATGTTTCAACTTTCAACGCATAGGATGTTAACAAAACCACATATATTACTCAAAAGTTTATAAAGCTTTTTCAGCATTTGATGAACTCCAACGTTGCCTTCCAGACTGCCATGCTCGGAGAGGATGTTGGCCATTGTTGAATTTGGGGGAAACACCCATTTGCTTCTATCTGACTGCAGCCCCTCCATCACACACAGAGATGTTAGGAAAGCTCACACCTTCATGTGTTGCGTAGGAGAATACTTGCCAAATTTCTGAATCCTCCTCAGAACATTGTTCTTCACACAACCCCTAGCAATTTCATTTGCTAATTTTCTGTTGCAACCAACTTCAATGCCTATGTCTAGGTTGGAGGGATATGGGGGCACCTGAGGGAGGAAACAACTGCAGTTTATTTGCATCTTCTCTTCTCTTCTGCAGGCTCCTTTAAACACCACGTCCAGGGAGGTCCTCTGTTGGCATTTACTTGTTTCATCACTATAAAAAGAATGCTGTCCATAAGTGAAAAGCTCCCCTTCCTTACTGTTCTGGAGCCAGAGATTGATTCTCTAAAAAAAAGTTTCGATACCTCCATAGTGACTTGTGAAGAACTTGATTGCATCAGAGATTGATCAACTACGACCTCCCAATCTTCCTCAAAGGAGGTTGAACTTGATGCTTTGCTTATTGTAATTCCTTAGGAATTTTCAATTTCTTCATTAGCTATTTGCTCATATCTGGCATGCAAAATGCCTTGGTTGTTTTGACCACAAGAGGCATTTTCATTTTGCACTATCCCCTAGTGGGACACATACAAGTATTCAACATCCAACCATGGATGTCAACATTACTCTGGAAATGCTCATAGGGCCAAGTCGCCAATAAAATAACACTCCATAGGCATTAGACAGGTCGGGCCCCAAAGTGGGTTTGACTAAAAAAATTTCATTTTCAAGCGACTGGCCTTCGAAATGCTTCAGACACCTTAAACACACCTCTGGAAATGATCGGCATCATTTTCGGATCATCAGACTGACTTTTGCAACATTCCAGCAATTACGCCATATTTTCGCATTTAATCGCGAAGATGTATTTTTCAAGCTGGTCAAAACACCTTTCTGGAGCTCGCCATCTGACAGGCGTGTACTCTAATATACAAGCATGAACACTGCCAAGTGGTTTCTCAAGATGAGTCCCGAGCGAAGAGATATTAATTGGCGAAAATGGCTGACTGGCTTTGTCGACACTACGGACCTGATGGAGTCAATGTCTTGGCAACACATGATGCCTTTCTCAAAAATATCAAATGACCTCCTTAGGCCCTCAAATTTGAAACACAGGTACCTTGAAGTACATAATAAATCTTTGAATTCTCATTTCAACCAAAAACCTGACTGGATGCAAATGGCGTGCTCATAAAAATAGCTACTTTAACTGATATAGCACTGAAAGTATGGATAACTGAAAATGATGGCTCAACGAACCCTTTTGAAAACCGATCAAACGGATTGACAGAGGCTTGAAATTTGTGTAAAGCGGAAAATCGCGGTCGAACCCTAGTTGGTCTCCCCTCTTCTAACTCCAAGGAGAGAGAAGGGAGGTTCGCTAGGATTCGATGGGTTTTCACTTAGGGGGAAGACTTTACATTCAAAAGAGGGGTTGAAACTCATAAGATCCAATCCCACACAATGTAAGGTTGGATGCTAAATGAATTTCAAGGGTTTGGAAAGCAAAGCTACCCTCTTTTGTAAAGAATGTTGATTAAGGAAATTAAGCTAAGGATGCATAGAAAGTCATAAAGATTCGCTTATAAACTGAGTTTAGGTTATAGGATGAAGCTGCGGACCTGGAATTAGCAGTAAAATGTCGATACGGCGCTGTCCTGCAAATTTGAGCAAAAGTTGTCGAGACGATGGCGCCCGGCGCCATGGTCCTCCGAAAAATCCACGAAACGAAGGGGGATCTGTTCGTCTCTGCACAAGGATTCCAGATCTTCAATTTCAGCCGCGTACCTGCAACCTACACACAGAAAAGCGAAGACGATTGGGGGGTTAGGGATTAGGGGTTTGCCTTTAGGTCAAGCCCCGGTTTTGGAATTAACCAAGAAATGAGCAAGAGCTGTAAATGTAAATGACTGTAAAACAAGTACTAATACCTTATTCTAAGGATGTTTGTATCCTTATGTGCAAAGGTTTAGATGTTGTATGTTGTAGTATGTAGTATGTGATCTCCTCTTCAATGGTTGAATCCTTGTCTTGAATGCAACACTTAGCCTTGAATGGAGACTTGGAATGATCAATTGCTTGAATGCTTGAATGCTTGAATATAATTTCCACACCTTTTCCATCATCATATCGAATGAAAGAGGAAAATGTAGTTTATATACTTGTCATTTAGGGCTGATAGACTAATTTTCCTGACCTTAGGCCGACCAGGGAAGTATATTTCCAAATTGCAATCAAAAAGACCCGATATCACTTAGGAAACCGGGCCCAAAATAGGACCCAGGGACCAGGGCGCTGGGCGCCATGGTCCTGGAGGACCAGGGCACTGGGCGCCCTGGTCCTGAGGGACCAGGGCACTGGGCGCTCTGGTCCCACCTCCCGGGACATCAAGGTGCAAGGAGGTTCAGGCCAGGGTGCTTGAAAAATGCAGTTTTCAGTGTCGTGAGCGAGTTTTGGGGTCTCCATTCAGGTTGCGTGTTGCGTCGCCATCGTGAAGACCGAAATGCAGTCGAAATTGCAAGTGTCACAATTTTAGGACGCTACATTTAGCCCCCACTTTAGCGGGAGTATGTATGCTCATACTTCTGGTAAAGTACAAGGAAACAACGTTGAAAGACTTTCACCACGTCAAGGAGGCAAGATACACCAAGCCCCCAGTGGACTAAGGATCTTACAACTTCGATTGACAAAGTAAAAGGGAAGATCATGAGGGAGAACCATGACTGTCAGTAGTAAGGCTTCCTCACTATGAGTCATGCAAAAGAAATACCAAAAATCTTCAAGACAAAGCTAAGTTTGCCAAGAAATTTTCAAGTATCTTTGAAAGGATAGACAGGGTGTATGCCCCCCTACGTTAAAGCGATCGCACATGCCTCAACGGGGGTGATTGTTTTAACGTAGTGATACACATAAGAAATGAGAAAGGAAAAAGGAGCACGTTATCGCAAGGATTTAGCCCCCAAGTGTGAGATAAGCCCAAGGATAATAGACACAAAACACAAAGCACGAGGTGACTTCGCTTTCCTCGGGGTCAGTATGCTGTATGATAAGTCATGTATATATCATATGTATGTATGCATAATTGTTCTTCATTCCCCAATCAAGGAAGGTCACCTAGAAGAAGGGAACACATGTGTCTTTTGAGTCAACATGAGAGAGACCAAAGAGATCTCAATGCTTTGCATCGTCCTCAAGTAGACAACACTAAGGACGACAAATAGAAGAATGAGAATAACATATAGAAGAAGTAACAAAAGAGAGGGGGAGAGAGTCTGCTATGCTAATGTAACTAGTCTAGCATGTCATCTACCCCCAGATCTTGCTGATCAATGTTTCGGGAAGGCAGGGAACACGCTAGAGGAGGAACATCCAACATAGCAGATGGAGCTATCACAAGATCCAAACAAGGGCTATGTTCATGTTCCAAGCCACATTGTTCTTGTCTAGGAGCTAGGATAAGTGCTTTAGAAAATTCATTAGATAAATGGTTATCAACATCAACAAGTTCATATTCACTATCAGAAGCAAGAGGAGTAATATTTTCATCTATATCATCATCAAGATTTATAAAAATAGGATCTTTAACTCGCACAGGATCAAGACCATCATGCATCTTATGTTTAGGAGATTTAGGCTCAATATCCGGCTGAGGAGAAAATGGAATAATGCTTGTTGAAGGTGTTTTTGGAGATTGTAAAGTTTGAGAAGCAGTTGCTTGAGCCCTAAGATGACGCTTTCGTCGGCGTTCCCGTGCAGAACGATTACGTCTAGTCTTAGTAGGAAGTGTAGAAGATAGAGGAGGAGGAATGTTCTTATCCCTATCACTTGGGTGTTTAGGTTGTGGTCTCTTAGGCTGGATAATAGGAGAAGAAGAAGGTCTCTTCTCTCTATAGAAGGCAGGAGGAGGAACTGCTCCATATAAAGGAGGAGTTTTTGGTTTAGGAAGAAGACCAAGTCCATCATGACGAGGAGGTATAGGTCTATTTTTAGAAGATTTATTAGGCATAGACATAGTCGCATCCATAGGGACGGGTTGGGAATCTTCTTGGGGAAAGACATTAGTTTTGTCTTTCAAAGGAAGAATTTCCTTCTCAAGAATGATAGGAATGTCAAGTTTAGGTGCTCTAGGTTCACTTAGAGATAGGATCATATCTGTTTTCCACTTTTGATAAGATTTGAAAAGATGATCACTTCACGGAGGAAGAGATTGAAATTGTTTAGGCCAACAGTAATCAATAGGAACACTAGAGGTTCTTTCAGCTGGTTTAAAGAGACTATGATTGACAGTAACAATTTCACCATTATGGGGAAATTTCAAACACTTATGAATAGGAGAAGCAATAGCTTTCATGGAAGATAGCCAAGGATAGCCAAGCTTCACACGAAATTGTTCGGAAGATGGAATAATAGCAAAGTTCACATCAAGAGATTTTTTATGGACCTCAATGGGCAATGTAATAGAACCAATTGCAGGAGAAGAAAATGCATCAAATAATTTCACAATCACATTTGTTTTGTCATAGATCACTTGATTCAATTGCAAATTAAAAAGAAATTCTTCAGTAATAACATTAACCATGCATGAAGGATCAATAAGCACTCCACGGCAAGGCATATTCTTGACTTTTGCAACTATGTATAAAGGACCATCAGGTGCCCTAATGGTTTCGCTAGAATCAAATGTGATGGAAGGTTCTTTAGGGTTTTCTTGCTGCTCTACAAAGTTAATCACATTCGGAGTCATAGACACAAGACCATCAGATGAGAAAGAGGAATCATTAGCCTCAATCACATTAGAAGTATGAGAAGTATGAGAAGGTAATGGATCAGTAAAAATCTGAAGATTTTGGTTAGGAGGAGCTACAGATGTGTTGCCTTTATCATTCACTCCAGAAACAGAAATAGTATTATTATCAATCAAATCTTGAATTTTACCCTTTAGAGAAAAACATTTTTCAGTATCATGCCCAGGCTGACGATGAAAGTGACAAAAAGCTTTGTGATCAAAATAAGGTGAAGTAATCTTTGCAGGATCAATTTGTCTTATAGGAGGAAGGGTAAGCACATTTTGTCCCAATAACTTATTCATAATATCATGCAATGATTCATTCAAAGGAGTATACTTTCTTTCTTTCTTGAAAAATTTAGAAATAGGAGGCACACCTGATGCTGCATTCACATTGTTGTTGATGATGTTTTCGTTGAATTTGATGGAATCTCTGTTTGGTTTAAACTTCCCAAATGGTTGTTGACTGCTATCACCCTTATCACTCGGAGCCATAGGATGTGATTGTTCCATTTGACTCACAGTCAGTTGATAATTGTGAAGAGTGGCGCACAACTATTGGAAAGAAGTAAACTCAGAAAACAGAAGTTTGTCTCGAATATCTTTTTGCAAATTAGAAATAAAGATTCTTTGAATATCATTATCAGGCACTGGAAAAGAAATTTGAGCATACAAATGCTTATATCTACCAATGAAATCAGTCACTTTTTCTTTAACACCTTGTTTACAATGCATTAAATCAATCAAAGTAACTTTAGGACTTATATTGTTTTGAAATTGTTGAATGAAAGCATTTGCAAGTTGTTCGAAAGAAGTAATAGAATAAGAAGGCAATGAGCAATACCATTGTAGGGCTTTGTCTCTTAATGTTCTAGTGAACAGTTTTGCAAGCAACCTTTGGTCATAAGCAAAATCAGTACATATTGTTTGAAAAGTCTTAACATGTGTTAGAGGATCTCCTTTACCATTATAAAGTTCCAAATGCGGGATTTCAACATGCTTAGGAGGAATAGCTCGAACAATGTCAAGAGAAAGTGGGCTCGCAACATCAAATGTGGGCACACTAAACTTAGATTGATTCATAGAGGCAATTTGTTGCTGTAAAGAAGAGACAGTTTGTGCAAGATTATTAATGGTAGCTTCAGTCGAAGAGTTCATATTGGGTGTGTTAGATTGAGATGGAGGTGTGATGTTATTGAAAGATGGTAAAGAGTAAGGTGGTGGGACCCTATGATAGTCAACCATAGGGGATGATTGGATAGGAGGAACACTACAAGGAGGAATGGAATGGTTAAATGAATTGCCCCCTTGTGTCATGTTCATTTGTGAAGATGTAATAGGAACACTTATTGAAGGAATGAATGAAGAAGTCGGATTAAATGAAGGAATAGGGTTAATTGAAGAAGGAGGATTGCCCCCATGACTGGTAATCACAGGAGGAATGTCTTGTATAGAGGTAGCCATGATGTTTGATGTAAAGGTAGGTAAACTAGCAATAGAAGTGATCAAAGGAATAGAATGATTGACTTGTGTAGGAGGTTGTGTATAACCTAAAGATTCAGCACAACTCTTCATAGGCATCACGTTCGAATTCACAATGTGTGAAATACCACGCAAAACATCAATTCCATTCTTATCACTTTGAAGCATACGTTTTAGACCCTCAATTAAAGGAAGAGCTTGACTATCGGGATACTCATGAGACATCCATTGGTGAAAATCGTCAAATTGGTTATCCAATTTGGAAAGTTGTTCAACAGAAACTTCATGGGGAGCTTCTTCATCATTAGGAGGATTAGAGGAATTACCCATGTCCTCTTTAAAAAGACTACTCAAATTAGGTTCCATCTCCTCAGTAGTTAAACCTCGGAAAGACTTAATTCTACGGCTTCGTCTAACGGGAATAGTGTAAGTAGGGCTTATTGTTGTAAAACTCATGCACTAGAGAGAGAGAGAAGATTTTGATCTTAGAGGTAGCAATTTTCAGTAAAACCAGCCAATCTTCTAGATTTAAGCTATTAAATACAATCACAACAGTCTCCCGAAATTTCAGAAAAAATGTTCGGGACCGTGGCGCTCGGAGTGCAACACGGTCCTTGCAACTTTTTTTGAAATTTGCAGGGATGAAAGGTATGATGATTTTAGAGCTAATCTGAAAAAATTGAGGGATTTTACGATCTGTAGATAGGCCAAATTAAAGTTGCAAATTCAAAATTGAACCCTATCAAGATTGTCGAAAAATGCAAAATTTGAATTTTGAAAAAGAGAGGGAAACTGAGATTTTGAATTTTATGATTTTAGAGGGAATGTCAAGACCAATGCAAATTTTGAAATTTGAAAATTGACTCAATTTCACGCAAAATTCAATTTTGAAAGCGGAAATCAAAGTTGTTGTAATTAGGCACTTAATTTCAAAAGTCACAAAATGCAAATACTTGAATAAAGCACTGAAATTTCGAATGAATGCAAATACAATTTTCAGATCTAAGACAGTAAGAACACAATTTTGACACAAAATTTCAGTTTCGATAATTTTTGAATGATTAGGAGCCTTAGACCAAGCAATCACAAGACCAACTTTGACTGTAATTTTGAAAGTGTTATAATTGACAAAATCAGCCAAAATTCTGGATTTTAGCAGAAAAATACAGCAAGATCTCGCTCCCGAAATTTTGGAAAAAATGTCGGGGACGATGGCGCTCGGAGTGCAACATGGTCCTTGCAACTTTTTTCCAAATTTTTAGGGATGAAAGATATTGTGATTTTATTGCGGAATCCAAAGTTACAGCTGATTTGGAGATGTTTTGATCGGTCAAATTGTCGGACAAAGGTTGAATCAAGAGGGTTTCAAAAATTAGGGTTTTGACTTTTAACCACTTAATTTTCAGAATTAAAGCACAAATATGAATTGATAATTTGTAATAGAAGGACAGATCTGAAACAAGCATTAACATTTAGACATTTCGCAAGTTTAATTACTAAAAAGAAATTTTAGGGTTTTAATGCAATCACCTCTAAAACTTTGCAAAAGATCAAACATGGAAATGTAATCAATTTTTTCAGATCTAAGCATGAAAAATCAAAAAGGATGTTCACGTCGGGTTCACCAAAATGTAAAGCGGAAAATCGCGGTCGAACCCTAGTTGGTCTCCCCTCTTCTAACTCCAAGGAGAGAGAAGGGAGGTTCGCTAGGATTCGATGGGTTTTCACTTAGGGGGAAGACTTTACATTCAAAAGAGGGGTTGAAACTCATAAGATCCAATCCCACACAATGTAAGGTTGGATGCTAAATGAATTTCAAGGGTTTGGAAAGCAAAGCTACCCTCTTTTGTAAAGAATGTTGATTAAGGAAATTAAGCTAAGGATGCATAGAAAGTCATAAAGATTCGCTTATAAACTGAGTTTAGGTTATAGGATGAAGCTGCGGACCTGGAATTAGCAGTAAAATGTCGATACGGCGCTGTCCTGCAAATTTGAGCAAAAGTTGTCAGGACGATGGCGCCCGGCACCACGGTCCTCCGAAAAATCCGCGAAACGAAGGGGGATCTGTTCGTCTCTGCACAAGGATTCCAGATCTTCAATTTCAGTCGCGTACCTGCAACCTACACACAGAAAAGTGAAGACGATTGGGGGGTTAGGGATTAGGGGTTTGCCTTTAGGTCAAACCCTGGTTTTGGAATTAACCAAGAAATGAGCAAGAGCTGTAAATGTAAATGACTGTAAAACAAGTACTAATACCTTGTTCTAAGGATGTTTGTATCCTTATGTGCAAAGGTTTAGATGTTGTATGTTGTAGTATGTAGTATGTGATCTCCTCTTCAATGGTTGAATCCTTGTCTTGAATGCAACACTTAGCCTTGAATGGAGACTTGGAATGATCAATTGCTTAAATGCTTGAATGCTTGAATATAATTTCCACGCCTTTTCCATCATCATATCGAATGAAAGAGGAAAATGTAGTTTATATACTTGTCATTTAGGGCTGATAGACTGATTTTCCCGACCTTAGGCCGACCAGGGAAGTATATTTCCAAATTGCAATCAAAAAGACCCGATATCACTTAGGAAACCGGGCCCAAAATAGGACCCAGGGACCAGGGCGCTGGGTGCCATGGTCCTGGAGGACCAGGGCGCTGGGCGCCCTGGTCCTGAGGGACCAGGGCACTGGGCGCTCTGGTCCCACCTCCCGGGACATCAGGGTGCAAGGAGGTTCAGGCCAGGGTGCTTGAAAAATGCAGTTTTCAGTGTCGTGAGCAAGTTTTGGGGTCTCCATTCAGGTTGCGTGTTGCGTCGCCATTGTGAAGACCGAAATGCAGTTGAAATTGCAAGTGTCGCAATTTTAGGACGCTACAATTTGAAAAATAGTTTTTTATTTATACCAGCATTAACCCGTAAGAAACATTTTGGCATGATGCTCACTAAAGCAACTTTTATACTTATGCGAAACAAGGATCCGACTAGGTGCTAAAACAGGGACTTGTCGAACCACACAAACTGCAAATGGATTGATCTTCAAAAACTGAGCAAATGGATTCATTAAGACTTGAAACTTTGCAAGATAACTCACATTTATGCATACAATTGAATCCATTTTGAAATTCTTCATGACGATCAACAGGGAAAAAGTTGTAATCACTCAAAGTAGGCTACTCAATAAAATCTGCATTTGTGCCTAAAATGCACTTTCAGCTCACCCCTCGAAATGGGTACCTGGTAAACTTATCCAAACTGAATTCTGAAAGTTTCACATCACTTCATAGGCCAAATGAAAGGTGTAGGAAATTATTTTTGAGCCTTACCCTTTGAAAATCAACTGGCTCCATTTTACCCTCTCTCAAACTAAGCCATTCAAAATGACTCATTTGGAAATGCAAAGAAAAAATTGAATTGGGCCTCAAAACTTGACTCAAATTTCAATGAGTCCCAACACTTTGTACCCCCATTCTATTACATCAATGAACTCTTTCAAGATTTGTAAAAAAAATTCTCTTTCATTTTGAGTGCAAATCTTCCCAATATAGACAATATTCTCTTGGCTTCCTGGACCAATATTATGTGGTTCGTATTTCCCAACATCTGAATCCATTGTTAATCTCTCTTTTACTCTAGGATCTGAGTCAAAAAGCCTCTCTAAGGTGACCATACCTTTGGGAATAATGTTTGTAGGTAAATCCTTAATACTAGCATCGTTCCCAACATCAAAATCATCTGATCTATCTTTCTCATCAATGATTTGTTCTTCAAAAGCCCCTGAATTGGCAAGAAAGGATAGAATGTGGGTATCATCTTGGAAAACATGAAAGTGTTTGATATTATCAGCCATAGTAGGTGTGGAGACCAACTCTACACAAAACATATTCAAAGGAGATTGGCTCACTGGTTCTAATGTACTAGCTGCTACGACCAATACATCTGATATTCCGTTTACTTTCTTGGGTACCAGCTGAATATCGAAAACATCAAAATCCTCAATCAAATCCCATACTCTAATCCTATATGGCGCTAACCTTTTATCGTGACATACATATTGGCTTCGCACTTGTTTGACCACCAGCTCGAAATCTCCCTGCACTTTCAAGCATTTACCTCGCTTCTTATGAGCAAAGAGTAATCCTCTATCTAGGGCCTCATACTCTGTCATATTATTAGTATAAGGGAATTGGAGTCTGTAAGAGGCTAGAAAGGTTTTCCCTTTTGGGTTTGTTAACTCTACACCCGCTCCACTGCCTTGCTTGGATCTTGACCCATCAAACTTTAAAAACCATATTTCATCTTTCGGTTTCTTTACATTTTTCACCTTAGGGTCTGATCAGATTATCTTTTGGAGGTGATTATTGTCTTAGGTTCAAGGTCTTGCAACACCTGAGTTGGTTCAATTACAGGTTGCAAGAACACTTTAGGGGTGTTAGGAGTAATCTTTTCCACTTCAGGTTGCGCTTGAGGTTGTGTTTCTTCATTCTTATCCTTGGGTGGGATGTCCTACTTCTCTTGTTTGACAATCTCAACCGTGAAGATCTCCTTGTTACATTCTCTCGGTTGGAAAGTTTTACTCATAATACCATTATTTGGGGCACTACTCCCTCGCAACCTAGAGTTTGAATTTCTTCCATAATGATGGTATGATCAACATCTTCATATGGGACTAGGCTCATTAACTTTGTAATCTCATTCTGACATGGGATACATGACATCTCTGAGTGCTCCTCATGATGTATCTGACACCATTTTGGAAGAAACAAATCTTTTATTTTCATAGTATCTCCCAACAAACGCATCCCTTGTTTTACTCCTATAGTGAAGCCTTTGACTTGCCCTCTATATATAGTCATGTCTGCTTGACCTAACTGTAGAAGAGCTGGTGTAGATAAAATTAGGATTTTATTGACTCTATAGACTCCTGGACTCACTTTAGCATATGCCACCCCATTGGGAGCGCCATAATCTATGACTATTTTCTTCAACTTAGGCTCACTATCGATTTGGATCTGGTTGCTCACCCCCTTCCACAAAAGACATAAGTATGTAAAACAGGTTGAGAAATATCCTCCCAAGGTTTTTGACCAATCCCTAATAAGGAGCATCCCATATAACTCTATAATATCCACCACTTGAATGTTAATGTAATGCGATATGCGGGGACCAACACCCAATTGGATGTATACATCTTTTAATTCTTCGATTACATTAACCTAAGTCTTGTCTGGTTATACCACCTTACTATTTGCACGTACTAGGTTGAGACCGAGCATCTGACATATAGAGTAGGGCATTAGGTTTCTTGAAGCACCTAAATCTACCAAACAATTGTGTAGATTCTTTCCACATATCCTCAAACTTAGTAAAAATGGTTGGTTCTCAATTGCATCACTACTGATGTTGGCGTTGACTTCATTTAGGTCAGCCATCTTAACCTCATTGCTCTGTGACTCTAGCAGTTCCAACTTCTTAAGGAGAGCCTTCTTTTATTCAGGGCAATATCTCAGTACTTCCATTAGGGACATAGTGGTGGCAGTCCTCTCCATCTCCTTGGTATATTCAAATGATCCTTTCAGAACATATTCTCGCCCTTGAACTTGTCTAGGGCGTGCTCCTTCAAAAGCCCAAGGAGGGTGAGGATTGTTGCTTGCATTTGCATCAAGAGGTACAAATCCACCCTTCAGGGGAGGTGGCTCTAGTAACAGAGCCTTGCCTTGACTCCTAAGATTGTAGTTGTTTCTGGTTTGAAAGGCTTGAGCATCATAGACACATGGTTCACCTTCAGCTTCAACTTGAAATTATTTGCACTGGAACGTGTCAACCAGCATTGTGATATTAACTTTATTGGGTTCGTCATTAGAGAAATCTTTTGGTTGAGAATCAGCTTGAGCAATCCTTATGATCTTTTCAAATTTGGAACAATTAACCTTAGAATGTGCAGCTATATCATGCAACCTACACCAATTAGTTAGTAAATTCATATCAATAAGGTTAACACTTTGTGTGTTGTTTGGGTTATCTCAATTGTCAGGATGATCGTGGTTCACCCCACCATTGTTTGACCCATGTTCCGTTGCCTATTGTAAGGTTTGTTGTTATACCTTTGGTTTTTGTTCTGGTTGTTGTAGTTTCACTAATTATTATATGGTTGGGATTGGTTATACCCTCCCAAAGGATTCATCTTCAACTAGCTCAAGTCCGAAGTAACTTGTGAGATCATTTTCTTTAATGCTTCTACTTCAATGAATATATGAGATCCTTGACTCTTAGGTGTCGTACTTGGAGGTTGGCTTGTTGTGTGAGTATTACCAAATTGTTGATTTCCCCTTGTAATTGACCAACATATTGCATTCAAGTGGGATCAGTATTGGTATTATTCTACCAAGACAGAGCTTGGGCAGCAAACTTGTGATTAGCCTGAGGTTGGGATGCATAGATTGCCACTGGGTTCATTATTGGGGCTCCTATAGGTAGAGGTGAGGGTACGCCAGGGAGCTAGTTGTAGCTCCCTTGATTCACTCCTATAGGTAAATTGTATCCATTCCCTCCTGGTGTTTGGTTCAACTCATGATTCATGTTGATTTCCAATGCAAAGAATTTTTCCAAAGTGTCCCTTTGATCTTGGGGAACACTCTTCTTTATAAACATAGTGGTCCAAGGGTCAATATCTCTTAAATGCAAGTTGATTGCAACTTTGGGTGCTACCTGGAAAGGAGCTTGTAGCCTCTTGAATTCGCTTTGAAAGATAGTATTAAAATTTGTTAAAGGCTTGAATTCGGTGACTTCTTAAGAGAGGTGAACTAATGGTATAGTGTTTTGGGATCTGCATAGACTCGGAATTGATCAATGAAAGCTTTCTCAAGACATCCCAACCAATGATGGAATTTGTTGGTAGGGTTAAATATCAATTATATTCATTCTCCCCAAGTGAATATGGGAAGATTCTACATACTACATCTTGGTGTTCAATGTTGTTACGAATGACTGCATCTTTGAATGCTTCAATATGCTCATCAGCCATCCGTCCCCCCAAATAATAGAATTTGATGCAAAATTTATCTGGGTTTCTGGATAGGTCATGTATAGCCCCTATTATAGTTCCTAGTTGTGTGTGGCCTTGGTTAAAGTAGGCCATTGAAGGTGGTGATGGTGTACATTGAGTCACAAAAGGTGCAGTGACAGGTTGAGGACATGGGATCAGTTGATCTTCTACGTTGAGTATGGATGACTGCACTGGTGAGGTTGTTGAGGGTTGTCTCTTAGCTTTATTCCTCTTTCCCCTAGTGGTAGGCCCTAACTCTACTAAGTCAGATGGTGAATAACTACTCCTAAGGACCCTATGGAATCTCTTGGGAGAGAACGATGATATATGATCCAGCTTAGTACCTCAATTTTCTGGTTGTGGCGGTGGTTGTAGATTTTGTTGTGCATTTTCCTATGTATTTTCCTACGAATTAAGTTGTCTTTGTGCCTCTGTTTCAATACATATAGCCTTTTGTCTTTCATTGTCTAAGACTTGTCATGCTTGTAACCAATTGTTATAATCTCTTGTACTATCCCAAGCAAGATCGTATAGCTGGGTAAGAATGTAATCTTGCTCATAGTTGAGGTTAGGTTGGGTAAAGGGCAACAGTCCGTCTCCTCGAAGTACCATATGTGGTTAACCAATGAGGGGACTGGTATAGGGCCCTCCTTCTATCACCAGTTTCTATTGATGATTATTTTGACACACCTGCCAACATTCAAGTAGCCAATGTGAACACTCACTACCTCTCCTGAAAATAAATGAGTTTAGGAAAACTCACTACTCCAAGGTCTCTATAGTCAGGTCATGACGGTGATGAGATTCCAATGGTTGATGGGGTTGTACCTGTTAAAGGGGCCTGCTGGTTGAAACTAAATCCTGTTGATTATTAATGGCTTAACTTCCTCCTTTTTTTGTATTTTTTATGATTTAAGATTCTCTAGAAAATAAACCGCAAAGAGTAAGGGAAACAAGAAAACAATAATGAAACCAACTCAATAACAACTTAACAAACTACTCAATTAATTCCCTGCAATACAAAACTTATTGGATATTATCCAAATTAGCATTCAACAACGGACCTCCTGTAAACATGCAAAATCATCAATTTCACAAACTTATGGAAATAAAATCACCAATAATATTGCCTACCACAATAATTCTCGTACACCACTTATGTGCGCAATATGATTCATAAAGCAATAAACAGAAGATCAAACCACATTGCTAATTTCAAATAATAGACATTACTAGATCACACAGAACAACTTGGTAGAATATATGTGTAGATCAGGAAATTTACAAGCTGCTTCTTGTATTAATTTCAAAGAATGTGTAACAAGAATAACTCAAATTCATAACAATCTGCAAAATAATCTAAAATCTCTAAATGGTCCCAAAATCATCAATTTGGGGACCCTTATAAATGAATCCAAATTCTCAATTTATATAGTTTTCTGTCCTACTATCTAGGAAATAAATTTAACCTAAATTAAGAACTCAAAACTAGGAATTGCAATTAACTTACAAGTTTCTGCCTTTATACTCCAGTTAACTACTACGAAATGGAGGTTGCATGAGCACTATGAAGACCATGATGTGTTTGCCAAGCTTTTGTAGTCATGCATATTTTTTTCTCAAAACTAGAATGTAAGTTGGAGCTGCAGTTGAAATACACATTTGGGAATCATGCAAGAAGTCCCGCTATCTTTAGAAGATATGTGTTTATCTTTCACTTCTTAATATAAGATTTATAATTATTAATAATGCATGCACCTTCTTGAATAGGAGGGTCAACGACATGCTTAATTCTAAATTTTTACTTCTTTGAAACTTCCTCTGCATGCTTCTTTCCCTTCTCTAATTCCCTTATTGTTTCTGCCACTTCTTGACATTGTGTAATCAGGTATGTGTATCTGTCCATTAGTGTGGCATCGAACTGAGCTGAAGGTCCCAAATGTTGGGCCTCATATGCTGAGTCAATACTTTCTCTTCCTCCATGACCCCTGTACTGGTTAACCCCAACCCAAAAGCTCCAAGAAAATGCTTTACAAAATTCTCATATTTCAAAATTTCCCTAAGGAGAGGGACTCGGATTTCTGCCACATCCTTCACATACTACTGAAGCATTTCAATCTTCAGTTCCAAAATGTATGCGTAAGATTACAAGTTCTTACAACTATCGCCTCCTAAGAGGTCCTCCTCCATTATTACCTTTCTCCTAAATGAAAAACTTTATTCATTTTTTGGAACTGTTTATTAAAAATGTTTAGTTTTGGTTCCCATTGCATAGAAGAAGAAGCTAATGTTTGGCCTGCCTACACTGCCTCTCGGTATATGCTCATGGTATCCTACAAAAATAACCTAATCTTGGCAACATTTATCTAAGCCCATTATTTAGCTATAGAAGCCACCTGTCTCACCTCCATTAATGCTTTTACTTCTCCCTCTGGCAATGATGAGGTTGAAGGTAGGTTGTCGGTCCTACAAGAGTCTAGAGGATTACTCATCTCTACTAGCAACTGCTTATACTGCCCCAGCTATGCTTTAAGTTCTATGTTGGAGGTATGCTCCTTTTCCACGCATCCCTTGACAACACTGGTGGCTAGTTCTAAAGTGTCTAACTCTCCCCACTTTGTTTTCTTACCCAAGTTTACTTGGGATACTTGGTATTTGTGAGAGGCTTGACCTTCAATCCAGAGTGGAACTACCACATCTGCAACCACTTCACCAGAACCTATTCTTGATAAAAGATGTACAATCTTTGGTTTCTTAACCTTTTGGGGCTCCTTCATGATTACCTACTGCAATGTCACCTTAGGCGGCTCTACCTTTCTCTTCTTCTTCTCAAAAGTAAATTCAAGCCACTGTGGTATATCTTTATCTTTGTCACCTTGATGTGACACTATGTTGGCAGTTACAATATGAACATCCACTTGTTCCTCTGCTTCATCCCTCTCTACCGCATCTGTCTGTTTAGGATTTTGAGGTGAAGCAACTTTGTGGGCCAGATTAGTTTGGAGAGAAATATTAACATTAAGCTGTTGTTGCTTATGCAACTCTCCCATCTTATCACTGACCTCTTCATTGAATGTCGTCTCTTCCTCATCTTCTTCTGTCTCACCTTGCCCAATAGCTATGTCCTTAAGGAGGTCTTGATCCTGAGGGGTTAAGACTAATCTTTCATTTAGCAAATATCCTCCCTCATCTCGATCTTTCTCCCCTCCAAGTGACTATTTTTCCTTGGGTTGTTCCTCTACCTCTGTAAACACCTAAAAATGTCTCATTGATCATGTACTAAATATTCTCTTAATTGATTAAATAATTCTATAATTAATTTAGTTAAGTTAATTAATCATATTCTTCTAAATTCATATTTCCTCATCATTTTAGTAATTATTCTATTTACTATTTCTTTCATCATTTAATCATTTTAACCATTTTCTAATGTTAATTAAATATTTATTATTTAATTAATTTTGATTAATTCCCTAATTTAAATAATCTTTATTAGTTAAATAAATTATATTTTCAATTTCTATCTCTAATCATCTAGTCATTAACCCTTTTCTAAATATTAATTAAATATTTTTTATTTAATTAATTGTAATTTAATCCTTTAATTTAAATAATCTTTATTATTTAATTAAAGTCCATTTCTAAATAATTAAATAGTTGCTTTAAATTATTTAATTAACTTACTAATTCTTCTAATTCCATTTCCAAATCTTCAAGTTCTAATTTCATTTAATTAATTCTTCTAATTTCTTCTAAATTCAAATACATGTACATGATTTCAAAAATCAAATTGGAAATCAAAGTCAAGTTCTAAATATATTCAAATGCTAAATTGAATTTAAAGTAAATTCAATATTTGAATAAATTTCATACAAAGATTAAATTGAAAATCTAAGTTAAAGTGCAAGAACATGCTAAATTAATTAATTCAATCAATTAATTAATTAAATCATTTATCTCTCCAATCTCTATTTTCATCTTTTAGTTAGCTTTGCCACCCTCTTAATTTTCCTCCAATCATTATTTTTCTTCCTCTAGTCAACTTTTTCTCAATCAGTTAACTCAATTAATTTATTCAATCTATTATGTTTCACCTCCAAGTCAGCAGTTCAACTATCAATTTTCATGTGAGCTCACCTGAGTTCCACCTCTTGATCAATCTGTTCCACCTTTCAATAAATCTTCTCCAAAAATCTATAAATTGAGCATTCAATCTCCATTTTCAACAATCACGAACTTTGAATCTTTGTGTCAATTGCAGGTTGCCAGCACAATATCTGAGAGCCATCATACCACAAAGAAGAGAAGAACAATGGAATCCATGATTCATAATAAGGAGTTTCATATTGTTTAATTTTATTCCATTTTGCATCTGTTTCATTGGTTTTATGTTTGAATTTCTCAGATAGTTAAGGAATTCATGATTTTCCTTATTTCCTATTTACCAATGATGAATTTGAGCATAGCACATTTTGGTGAACCTGACATGAACAACAACTAATTAACCTTCTTTGTTTTCTATATTGTTTTTGCAGATCGTATGGATTTTTTTCCTTTTTTGTAAGTTTTGCATAGATTTCAAGACATACCTTTTTGTCATGCATTCAAGGTTACATCATCACACAATCGCATAGACAAGGCTACGCAATTGACTAGACAAGGTTACGCATTCGTGCGGAACCCATCACGTAATCGCCCTTACAAAATCACGCAATTGCTCTGATAATGTCACACATTCATTCTGAATCTTTCTGTTCTGATAATTCTATTTTTATCCCTTTTATATTCTCTGATATGTTTAATTTTGCATGAAATTGAGTAAATCTAGAAATGGATTATTTTGATTGCATGTTCTTGTTTTAACAATTTATGGCACTTAAGGTACAATTCAGGATTTCAGGTGCCAGAAGGACAAAGGAACAGAGAAGGCAGACCAGAAGCTATCAGAGAATTCTCAAAGCAAAAAAGAAGATACAAGATTGGGAAGACCAACCAACCATCGATAGATACAACAACTTAGTTCTCTCATATCGGGTGAAATATGATTTGATTAACATTGAATGGATGATGAGAGATCTAGCTAGGGCCTCACAATCTGTTTTGCAAGATTTTTGATCAAATTTAGTTTCAATTTTTATTTTTTTGTGTTATATGCCTATGTCACGCAATCAGCTTGTTAGGATCATGCATTCGTCCTGTCAGGATCACGCAATCGATCTGACAGAATTATGCAATCACCTATGCAGGTTTACGCAATTGTACAGGTATCATCACGCATTCATTTCTATCAATTTTGGATTCTCTATTTTCTGTTGATTTGTTTTTACTACTAATCATCTATTTGCAGCCTATGGCGAATTTACAAAAAGGATCAGATTAGTATTAGATCAATTTCACTCATACTCTCACACTTCATTTTTTGGTGCTTAAAATCAACAATTGTTAAAATGGACATGCATGCAAAACACTTCAGTTTGGTGCCTAAAATTAACATTGGTTGAAATTGGCATGCATGTATAACACTTCAATTTGGGCTTAAAATTAACAATGGTTAAAATTGACATGCATGCCTTCACATTTCAATTTGGTGTTTAAAATGGACATGCACATGCATATTCAACACCTCAGTTTGGGCTTTAAAATGAATGTGAATTAGGCTGCATATAGATTAAATCATATTTGATTTTCTTAAGGGAAAGAACTTTTGTCATGTCCATGCCTATGCCTGATATAGAGAGAGCAGAGATTAGGATTGACATCGAGACTATCATATGCGCTAAGAATGCAGGAGTTAGTGGTTTATAGCCATAGAGATGGGATTATCTAGAGGATGTTGTAGACATGGGAGCATTGCCCCAATATAGAGATTGGTTTCAAAGACATCCTTTTCCTCGATTTACAGATCCGGGAGAGCATGCACCTCTTATAAAGGAGGTTGAGGATGAGGTACCAGCATAGTAACAGGTACCAGGTCAGGTACAAGGATGAGGGTAGGTACAAGGATAGAGAGTGTATGTACCTAAGTGGGGAGGAGGTGATCCTGGTGCCAGTAGCAGCAGGGTACCAGCAAGAGGTAGACAATGACAGAGAGGGGAGGATGGATTAGGAGATAATGGGGTTGAGGCTGGCAGTGCTAGGGCAAAAGAGGGTGGAGGTGAGGAGGAGAGATCGGCTCCGTGGAAGGTTAGGCAATAGAGAGATGAGCAGGGAGGCGAAGAAGGAGATGTTGGGAGAGAGAAGGGAGTACCAGATGTAGTATAGTCTCTGAGATCGAGGTTGACAGGTTTGCAGTCACAGTTGACAATGGCGCAGATGCAGCTTGTAGAGGTCAGAGAAGAGCGTGATCGACAACTTACCGAGGTGAGAGCAGAGCATGATCGACAACTTTCGGAGGTGAGAGCAGAGCGTGATGCTCTTCAGCAAGAGGTTTTACATCAGACGAGTCATGCAGCCTATTATGTCATAACTTATAGTGTAGTGGTCTGAGTAGCATGATAGGTTGTTCAGTATTCTTAGTATGTGGATTGATCTGAGGGATCTAGGGAACCTAGACATGACGTTGGTCAATAGGAACCACCTCCTCCACCCAGAAATGAGGGAGAGGCAGAGAGCTAGATTTTTTATATCTCCTAGATTTTGTTATATACCCTATTTTTTTAGCCTATACGATTCTTGCTCCAATGAGACATTGTATTTGACAGTTGATATCATTTGTACTCTAAGACACCGAGATTACGATGATATATACAAGCTCTTGATTTGATTCCATCGTACTTGTTTTCATTGATTATGAGATGTCTTTCTATATGCTTTATTCTATATGTATGCACATCTTTTCAGTATGGATGTATGTAATGGAGATGAATATGGATGTTCATTTTTTGTTTCTTTTTCATATGCAAATGAATGATGAAAATGAGTAACTAGTAATGCAAATGTATATATATATATATATATTATGCAATAATATGAATGCAAATAAGTATATAATGAAATGTATGGATCTATATAAGATGCTCATGTATGCAGCTAATATCTCAATACACAAGTACTCGATCAGAGAAACAATGATGAAAAAGAGACCACTTAGCTGAGAAATGACGATTGCTTCAAGCTCTCATTCAAAAATATAAAGAGACCATTGTTATCATACCGAAATCAATTGAAATGCATAAAATTTAGAATGAATGCAACCTATACCTAGTCACTAGATTTGGTATGCTTAATTTTTATCACTAAGCATTTTACAAACAAAGCAAGAAAAATAAAGTTCCTTTCTTTTCATATACAATATTAATTATCTTGTCCACAATGACCCTTTTTTCATTCATATCCTTGGACAGATTACGCATGCATCTATATTGCACATTAAATAAATTCCCTCAAAACAGACAAAGAAATGACTCCAACCTCCCTGTAGCATACAAATAAGCAGAGTCGAGTTATGTGTGGAAATTTCACCTTGTTGTGAAGGCACTTATCACAAACACCCAACTGATTAGATGTTTCCAGATCATCAAATTCATTCCTATGAGCAGAAAACAAAGAAAATTATTATGCCCCCAATCCTTGCTTGTCTTAGACAAGATAGACTTCCTTGAGTTACTCAGAGGGAATAATATTCGAAAACCAATTTAAAAGACAACACACAAAGATAATTTCAATCATATCTCAAACAGTTTAGTGATTGTTTTTAGTTGTCCTGTTTTGCTTGTTTACTCGGTGATAAAACTCTTCAGTAGTTAGGAGAAAACTAACTAACTCAGAGTAGATGACCTAGTACTATCGATAGAATGATGACTTGGTTGATACTACTTAGGACATGTAACTTGATCAGTCGATTACCCTAAGACTAGGACATTGATCAGTTTCAAGCTATGAGGGTTCCAAAAGAACTAGATGTCACAAAAGCGACTAAAAATATGTACAAGTGATAGCAAAGATGTAGGAAAGAGGAATGAGAATGGGAAAGGCCAAATTTGTGCTGATAGATGGAGTGCTTGAGTACAAGAGGTGCCTATTTAACAAGTTCTCACCTACTTGGCAAAGATTCTTTTTCTCTTTTTTTTTCTTTTTTTTCTTTCTTTTTTGTTCAGGACTTTTTAGCTGTTCAGGTTGCTAGAGCAGAGAATACTAAGTGAAGAATTTCTTCAAGTGGATGGTTTTGATAAGTTCATGAAGTTGTTCTCCTTTTGATGTTGAGAGATGATAGGCACTAGAGCCAAAGACTATAGTAACGATGTAGGGACCCAGCCAGTTGGGTTCAAACTTCCCTTTGTTGTCTCGAAACTATTGATTTTTAGGATTTTGTCTCAAAACAAGGTCACCAGCCTAAAATTCTCTTTGTCGAACTTTCTTGTTATAACCTCTAGACATTCTCTTTTGGTAGGCTCTTAGATGATCAAACACCACTTGTCGATGTTCATCCAGCAACTCGAGTTTTTACAATCTAGATATTCTATAGTCTTCATCAGTAACAAGACCTTGCAAAGAAACTCTCAAAGATGGTATTTCCACGTCAATAGGCAAGATTGCTTCAGACCCATACACCAAAGAAAAAGGTGTAGCCCTAGTAGGTATTCTGATACTTGTTCTATAAGTTCATAGTGTAGGATTGAGCTATAGATGCCAATCCTTTCCAGATTTTTTTACTATTCTGTGTAAGATAGTCAACAAATTTTTGTTAGATGCTTCAGCTTGTCCATTACCTTAAGGGTAGTATATCAACGACCAGTGCTATTTGATTTTAAATTTTTCATAGAGATCATCTAGATATTTGTTTTTAATTGCCCTCCATTGTTAGTCACAATTGAAGAAGGTATCCCATACCTATAGATGATATGGTTAAGGATGAACGAAGCTACTTGTTTACCAGGTTTCTTTGATTAGCAGAACTGCTTCTACCCACTTAGTGAAGTACTCAGTGGAAGTAATAATAAACTTGTGTCTATTAGATGATCCAGGATAGATTTGGCCAATGAGGTCAAATGCCCATTATTGAAAAGGCCAATGTGTGATGAAAGTTATTTGATCCCTTGTTGAAGCATTTATGAGATTCCCATGTAGCTGATACTTCTCACAAGTTTTAGCAAATTTTATAGCATCTTTCTCCATATCTGGCCAATAGCAGCTAGCCCATAGTAGTTTTTGAGCTAAAGTTAGACCATTTGAATGAGATCCACAAATACCTTCATGGACTTCAGATAATGCACGTTGGGACTCTTCAGTTTCTAGACACCGAAGAAAAGTACTATCCAAACCTTGCCTAAATAGATCGTTAGTGATGATGACATACCATGAAGCATTTTGGATTAGGTTCCTTTTCTCATTACGGGTAAGATTAGTTGGAATAATTTGGTCATGCAAGTAAGAGTAAATGTGGCTATAGTGAGATGATTCATGTCCAATTATAGAATAGACCATCTGGGAATTAGGAGAATCATAGGCAAGATAATGTAACTCTTCCATCGGGAATTCAAAGTAGAAGTTAGATTCTTGTAGCTGTGGTATAGATGCCAAGGTAGCCATAGCTTCTGTTGCTCTGTTTGTTGATCTAGGAATCTATTGAAATGATATAAAGGTAAAGTATTTCTTTAGATCATCAACCATTCTCTTATAGGGTATTATTTTCTCATCCCAAGACTGATATATATCATTGATTTGGTTGATGATTAGCTGAGAGTCTCCATAGATGTGTAATTCAACAACCTTCCATTCGATAGCCAGCTTGATCCCATTTACCAAAGCTTCATACTCTACAATATTGTTTGTGCAAGGAAAGAGAATCTTTTAAGCCTTTGGGATTGAATATCTTTGAGGAGTGATAAAAAGTATTCCAGCACCAGAACCATGTTGAGTGAAAGACCCATCAAAGAACATTTTCCATGATCACTGAGTAAGGTGCATGATGGATTCATCCAAAAATTCTATGTGCAAAGGTTGATTGTCTTCAAGAGGAGCATCAACAAGTTGATCTGCAATAACCTATCCTTTGATAGCTTTGTGTTCTATATATTTAATATCAAATTTTGTAAGAACCATGACTGATTTAGCCAATCTTCTTGTAAGTGTTGCCTTGTTGAGAAGGTATTTGAGTGGATCAATCTTAGCCACCAACTTCATAGAATGTGCTAGCATGTAGTGTCTTAATTTTTGTGATGCAAAGACTAATGCCAAACAAGCTTTTTCTATGATAGTATAGTTCATCTCATAGGACACCAAGGTCCTTCTGATATAATATATAGCTCCTTCCTTTTTATTCTCATCCTATTGTGCCAAAAGTGCCCCTAGTGATGTATCTGTATCTGATATGTAGAGAATCAATGTTTTACCTTGAATTGGTGGCATTAATATAGGTGGGTTTAAAAGATAGTCCTTGATTTTTTTTTTATGTTGTTCACAATCTTCATCCCAGTTGTATTTGACTCCTTTTTGTAATGTCTTTGTGAATGGTTGAGCCTTATCTGCTAGCTGAGAAATAAAGCATCTTATTGATTGGAGGCATCCTTGTAAACTTATTTGACTGATATTCTTTGGAGGTGGCATTTCCATGATAGTCTTAACCTTTTTTGGATCCACTTCAATTTCTTTCGCTGAAATAATATATCCTAGGAGCTTACCAGATGTAACCCCAAATGCACATTTCTTGGGATTTAATCTATTTGAATTTTTCCATCCTATCTAATATTGGACCTAGTTCTGATAGGTGTGTTGATCTTTTCATGGACTTAACTAGAGTGTCATCAATGTAATCCTCCATGTTTTTGTGCATCATATCATGAAAAACTATTCTTACAACTCTTTAATAAGTAGTGCTTGCATTATTTAAACCAAAGGGCATTACATTCCAGCATAAAATTCCCCATGCACAGGTGAATGTTGTTTTCTCTTGATCCTCATGTGTGATTTTGATCCGATTGTACCCAGAAAAACCATCCATCAGAGAGTACATTTCATAGCTAATAGTCATGTCCACGATCATGTCTATGTTTGGTAGTGGAAAATCATCTTTTGGACAAGCTTTGTTTAAATATTTGAAATCTGTACAAACACATATTGACTTGTCAGGTTTGGAAATAGGTACAATATTAGATATCCATTTGGCATAATCAATTGCTTTGATGAATCTAGCTTTTAGTAATTTTTCTAGCTCAACCTTAACAAGTAATACAACATGAGGATGCAATTTTCAGAGTTATTTCTTAATAGGTTTAACTCTGGGAGTGATGGAAATATGATGCATTATGAGGTCAGGATCCAGACCCGACATATCAACATATATCCATGAAAAATTGATCTTCTTTTCCATGAAGAAATCAACAAATTCTTTCAATTCTTTGGCTGACAAGGATTGAGCTACATGTATGGTGTGCTGAGCTTCTTTTGTTCCAATTTTTACTGACTGTGTAGGTTCAATTAGCACTGATGATCTCTCTTGAAAGTGATCAGGCAAAATGTCAAGTATCTCACCTTCAGGCGCCTCAAAGAGGTTTTCACCATTAGGTACGTCCTTTATTTTTACTATTTTTTATTCTGACACCGCCACAATGTGGTTTTCACCATCAGATCTCATATTTTTCTTTTTTGCAACTAAGATACTTGACATTTGTTGTTGTCATGTTCTCACTTTGTTCACTAGTGGAAGAGTCCATTGGTTCAACTGCATTAATATAGCAAGCTAATGTATAGTCATTGGCAAATGTAGACATATTCAAAGGTTGATCTTGAAGAGTACAGTCAATTAACTCAAGATGTATTAGTGATAAATTTTTAACAAGTTCAAGGGAATTAGCGATATTGTCATCACAAAATCAGACTGATAAGTCATGTTCCAAAAGACTACCTTGCATAAGTGTCTCGAGACCAGGAAGAGTTACAACATGATTATCAGAGTGCATGTTAATATTTAGGGGACCTAACCCAACAGACCTACCACTAGCACCGTCCTCTACTTCAGACTAGACTACATATCATGGTTTGACAATAAAAGGATCAATAGGTAGAGTCTTGTCATTCATGATGGAGTAGTCATATCTTGGTGTTGAATAGGTATTGTCATAAATAGAGCCTATGTCAAAGTGATCAGAGTCATAAGATTAAGTCTCTGACTCTTCTTCAAATGGTTTAGTGAAAGTATGTATAGTATCAATATCTAGATCTTTGATGTTGCAAGTTCCTTTGTGATTTGGTTCAATGATCACTTGTATTTGACATACTTGTTGACATAACCTTGATGACTTTGTTAGTCTTTGTCATCTTTTCCATTCAACTTCCTCTAGGCTAATGAGTGACCATGATTTTTTAGCCTCTAATTCTTCTTTTGTAGTTCCATACCTGATTTGTTCTATCTCATTAGAGGGAGATACAGTAGGTGAAGAATTTTCTTGTGCTCTTTCTTCTTTCAGTTGTTGTTCATAGTCTTCTTGTCTTTTTAGTATGATTTCCTCTATTTCCCTTTATATCTTCAAGCATATTATCTCTCATGTTTCATCTATGATATCACTAGATTCTTCAGGAGTTTCTCTAGTAGATGTATCTGAGAGAGGATATGGACCCCATTCATACTCATTCAACTCAGTTTATGAATTATCTATTCACATTCTACCTGTGTATGTGACTGGAATGTTCAGTGGTGCAAACAACTCTTTAATTCCTTTGATTTCTTCTCTCATATCTTCTGAGACTTCTACTCCTTGTAGTGTTATTGCTGATACAATTGGAAATCAATTACTAGTTGCTTCTCCTCTCTTGATTGCCAATTCTTCTTGTTCATTTTCATACTCTTCCTAAGTTTGTTGAGTATTGATTTCCTGTGATGTTGAAGGAAGTATCTTTTTCCTCCACCTAGACTAATGATGAGAAGTATGTTTCTGATTTGATGACTTTCTTACATTGTATCCAAGTCCAGCTTTATCATTTGTAGACTTAGTTTGTAGCTGAATAGGTTCAAAAATACCTTCTTGACGCTTGCCTAGACGACCGATACCTGAATATCCCATGCAATGAATCATCTTATAGCTTGGACCATATTGTGCTGGGGAAATTTCATAGTGTTGTATTTCTTTGTTTTTACTATCTTCTTTGAAAATCCATTTGAGAACAACATCCTCTTCTATTTAATCTTCAAGGGAAGTAGAGGACTGTACAAAAATACCATCATAAATGACATTTGGAGTTGAAGTGTATGGCTTCATAGCCTCTAATGGTTGTCCAGACTATCTTGGTGATGGAGGAAGAGACATTAATGAAATTATAGGTTCTATTTTGTATCCATCCATGCCAGTATCTATGATTTTCAATTTCTTTTCTAAATCTTTCATCAAATTTTCTTAACTTTTAGGTGTAGAGGTTGCTCTATTATGAGGAACAAAGGTATCAGTACACTAAATCAATGCATTACAGGTATAGCTTGTATCAGCAGGAACAATGACTTCAACTCCATTATAAGGAAATTTCAAGAATTGATGATATGTAGATGGTACTGCTTTCAATTTGTGAATCCATGGTCTACCCAGTAAAATGTTGTATGAAAGAGGAAGGTCAAGCACCTGAAAAATAAAATCTCTTTCCACTGGTCCTACCCTAATTGGTAATAGCACCAGACCTTTAGAGGTTCTCTCTTCTTCATCATAAGCTTTGATTGTTATTTTCTTTGTTGGATCAATGACATTTTTAGAAAATCCTAGCTATGTCAGTAGATTATAGGCATAAATATTCAACCCAATGCCTCCATCTATCAAAACATGTTTGACTCGATGTTTATGGGTCATAGCTTTGATGTGTAATAGTTGGTTGTGCGGGTGATTCAGTGAGTTGTCATCTTCTTCAGATAAGGTGAGGTAATGAGGCGAAGTAAGGTGACCCACCATAGATTGAAACTGATCTACATCAAAATCTTTAGGGACATTAGTAGTGAGCAAAGCTTTGTCCAGGATCTCTCTATGAGTAGAAGAGATCTTAAGCAATTCAAAAATGGAGATTTGAGCAGTATTTCTTTTCAATTGTTCAATAATGCTATAACCAGGAGAGGATGATGAAACCAGTTGTTTAGATTTAGTTGTGATTGTATCTAGTCTTCTATTTGAAGATTTGAAGAAGTTAGCATGTTTCATGTTGTTTGATTAGGAGTTGAGGAACTAGCTCCTTGGAGAGTAACCTTCATTTGAGCATGGGTTACAACATTTGCAATTTGTGCTTTATTTTGTTTATCTTTTATTATGATCACATTACAATACTCAGATTGGGAAGATTCAATCATGTTGATCACATTGTCATTGTTAGTGTAGGTGTAATTGATTTTGGCACCTCCCTTGGATTTTGAGGAATCACCTTGTTCATAAGCAAGTAAGGGATCTTTAAAATCTTTGTGATCAACATTAGTCATGTGATTTCCAACAACAAATTTGCCAGCATTGATAAGGTCTTGAATTTCATGTTTGAGCTTCATGCAATTGTTTTTTGTATGACCATTGTTCTGATGATATTCACAGTATTCATTTTCCCTCCACCATTTGGGTTTAACTTCTAGATCATATGATCTAGAGTTGTCTGGCAATGTTATCAGATGATTTGCCAATAAATTCTTAAAATCTGATTCATATGATTCTTCTAGAGGAGTGAAATCATGTTTAGGCTTTGAAAGCCAAGGTTTGTCTTTAAACCACTCTTTGGGTTTCTTCGGAGGATTTTTTGTCATAGATTTAGCTACTTTGAGTGCTTGTTTATCACTAGCTAGATTAAATATTGTGGGTTTTGACTTTGTTTTAACAATTTCTACCACTCCATCATTAACAACATTTCTATTGTTATCTTTGTCGTATTTCTAGTATTTGTTCTTTTCTTTGGAACTAGAACCTTGTTGTGTTTCTTTCCAAATTGATATATCTCCTTTCTTTATAAGCACATCTTTCATTCTGAGGGAACTATCTACCATTTTGTTGAATGAAGGGTATACTTGCATTTGGATATTATATTTCAATTCAAGGATCAAGTTATTGACAAAGATATCCATCTTCTCAAAATTTGGAATAGGCCATGAATATCTAGAGAACATCTTTCTCCAACATTGAAGAAAACTGAGGAAAGGCTCTCCTATTTTCTATTTGGTATTGCAAAGCTCAATCATAGTGACTGGATGATGAATTTTATAGGATTATTGTTGGAGATACAATTCAACTACTTCCTTAAAAGTTATAATTCCTATAGGTAGGCTCGAAAACCATTCCATAGTTTGTCCTCCTAAAGTCCTCGGGAAAAGGCACATGAGATATATTTGTTCGTGTGTGAACTCCATACATAAAGCACAAAATTCTCTAACATGGTCTTGAGGATCTATATTACAATAATATTTGTCAAAATTAGGAATCTCCACTCTTGAAGGAAATGGAGGCATGTAAATATTTTGTCAAATGGAAATGGGCATATCGTGTCCAGAGAATATTGCTTTGATGATTTATCCTTTTTTTTCATTTCTGTGATTTTAGTCTGTAACGCTTGCAATTGTTTTGTTACCAGCGCTAAAGGTGTCTCTTCCTCTTTGGTGATAAGGGTTTCAATGTTATAATCAATAGGAAGTTTAGCGCCTTGCTTTGCTAACTCTAGAAAATAATCTTCTTTTTCTCTAGCCATGATAATCTTCATCATTTTTCAGAAATCTTTATCCTTTTGACAACTATTTATAATAGCTTATGTAGGTTCAGAGGCTTCAAAATTGCTAGATCAGGAATCACTATCATTAGCATGTATTCTGAGATTGTCATAAGTATTGTGTTTAGTATCTTGTCTTTCTTGCCTTTCTCCAGACAAGGTGGGAGATAAGGGCTGATAAAATATTGGTAGATTTGATGATGAAGGTTTATTAGAGATGAGGTCTTCTACAAAGAATGGATTATATTTTAATGAAAAGGATGGTCCTTTACCTTTATCATCTTTCTTGCGAGAACTTCTGGTTTGAGCAGGCATTTATAACTGATATGACTAAGATCTAGATGTGATGTAGAAGTCAAGATAAAATTGAAGCTAGTTGTTCGTTTAACGTAGTGATTGAGAGAAGTAACTAAGATTCAGTCTTGTTTGAGGAAAGATCTATCCTATATAAGACATGATCTAAGCAACTTATTTTGATTTAAGAGAAGTGACTAAGACTCAGTCTAGTTTTAGGAACAATCTATCCTGTCTAAGGCATGATCTAAGTGACTTAAGTTTGATAAGTAGTTAATTGAACTAGCTGAAAGATGATCGACAAAATAATGCAACACAACAACAGGGGTACACTTATCAAGATTGTTTTATGCTCAGAATTATGATGACCAGATTTATGCTTGTTGTAGACTAATTAGGCAAGTTTGACTGTTCTGGAAAAGTGTTTAGACAGACAAGTTTCTGGACTAACAAAAATAGGAATTCGTATGATAGAGTTTTAAGATCCAGATGATAATTTATCAGCTCCCAGATGACACATGTAGTTTCTTGTAAGAGTTATCACCTATATTTGCACGACAGTTTAGTGTTCTCTAGACAACAATATGATAAGTATGATAGTTATTCGTATGACAATATGCTAAGGGCCAGACAAAAATTCTCTAATAGTAGAACGACAATTCTGTATACTCGAATGATAATTTTAACAGAGCCAGATGACAAGATGATAGGACTAATGAAGACTCATATGACAATATGCATTTAGCCAAATGACAATTCAACAGACTCATATGATAGAGGACTGGACAGAGATGAGATGCTGACACAGACAAAGTTTTGATGACTAATAGAGAATAGTTTCTGATAAGGATTGAGTTTTGATCACTAAGTTGTTGATGTTGTTATCTCTAGTTTCAATATTTCAGTTTTAGTTTTAGGGATGAAAACACAGTAAACACGCAAGATGTATAATAACCTTCAAGTACAACATGCTAACCCTACGGAAGTTAGCTTTGAGAAGAAAACATTTTCTTGCAAACTTAGGTACACATGCAGTAGCTAATCAGAATACGGCCACTGAGTCTCACATAATGGATTCTCAACGTCGTATTAGCCGACTCCAAATGCTAATGGGGGCATGATATGGCAAGTATCTTGGGAGAGTTACTATCTCTCTTGCAAAAAGATTATCCCCCTTTCAGAGGTGAATCGTGTAGCCTCTATCTTATCATTCTTAGTCAGGAATTCCATTCAAAATTACCCCTTGAAGTCACACAAGCATGATTGAGGCCTATAGCCTGACAAGATACCAAAACAAGCTGTAGTCACGTAAACATGATTGAGACCGTGAGGCCCTACAAAAATGTTCAATATGAGAGATCTCAAAGAGAAAACTTAAATAATCCCGTCCTCTGAGACTTTAATCACCAAAAGCCTATTTATTATAGTGAGTTGGAATTCTTAGGTCCAGCTGTACTCACTTGGGTCATTCTCATAGGGTGATTACTTTTTCCCACTGTGACAGGCCCGCTAAAGGTACACAAATCTCAAATTTATAAAAAGCCTCAAGGTTCTGGATTTATGATTGTCTATAAAGACAAGAGCATACTCTCCTACCTTTTAGATTTTTCTTCAAACACAAAAGATAGAATTGTTCATTAACCAAATAGCAATTTAAGTGCCTAAGAAAATACTAAATTAATACACAATGTTTAGTCGATTCTCCTTAGGCAACCTGCAAGAATAACACATTAGTAGTCATTTTTCTTTTGATTCTTTGACAAATGTATGTTTGATTGATAAATTATTTGACAAGCATTCTGCAGAAAACCAGTTAGGCTGTGAAAATATTAGGCAGACAGAAGACAGACGAGGGTTAGCATCAGTAAAATCCAAATTTAATTCATGAAAAAACCCTAAAAGTATATTGTTTTCAAAACAAGAAAAAACAAAAATTTGTATGACAATATATACCTTCCCGGGCGAGTATTCCCACATACCCATATGACAAAACATATAATCAAATGTCCAGAGCAAAAACTCGTATGAGTATTCTCAATGAACCAGACAATAAAAGATAGAACTCGTATGATGTTAGGTAAATACTCGTACAACCTTTTGAAGAGGCTTGTATGGATGAAACCTGAAAAATAAAAAATAAAAAAAGATTTTGAGGTCAAAAGATTGAATTCTGAGCCCCACAGTGGGCGCCAAAAATGTGTGTGAAAAGTGGATCGTATATGTATCTGAAATACACAACACTTCAATAAGTCATTAGATGGATGGTTAGTAAATCAATCAACAATGAACAATACAAAGAGACCTATTGCCTTCTAGTAGATGTGAGTTTAGTCTTTCTCTCAGATTTTTATATGCAATACCAATAACTAGACAACACCTAAACGAAGGATTTAATCTATATGAGTACAAAATTGAGCTAAATGGATGCAAGATTAAGCTAGATAAATGCAGGATATGCAAGATGAATGAATATTAGGCTAACACGATTAAGCTATGAATAAATATTAAGCTAAATTATTTACCAAATTTGCAATAACTAATATGAAAATATTCTCAATACAAAATCTTAATGAACCTAGAGCAAAAACAACATAATAACAATATATTCTCCAAGATCCTTGATTAGGAGATGAGAGCCTAAATTTATAGAAAATTCAAAAAGAAACCAATAGCCGAGATCAAATGATGATGAGCTTGGCTGCTTTTCTCAGTTTTAAAGGAAATTGAACTAAAATTAAGATAAAATCAGGAAAAAAGAACCGATTTATTCTATATTTTAATCAATTTTGAGATTTAATTGTTTTAATTACTTTCCTGAGATTTATTTCAAATTTTAATTTGATTTTCAAGATTATCTCCATTTGATTTCTTTTCTCAATTTTTAATTCTTTTTTTTCTGATTAATTCCTTTTTTTGTGATTTAATGGAAAATTGATATATTTAATTAAACATACTAGGATATTTAATAAAATAAATAGGATAATTATTTTTAAATGATTTACTTGAAATGATCAATTAATTAAATATTTAATTAATTTAGAGTGATTAATTTTCCATGTGACATTGATGATTTAAGAAATTAATTGTGTGCTAAACATTAATTTTAATTGCCTTTGGTTAAGACCTTGGTGATGAAATCGAGATTAGGGGGCCTATGGTTTTAGATGACCATTTTTAGGGTATTACAATACCTAGTTACAAATATATTATGTAACCTCTGCAATCTTTCTTCTGGTTCTACTCTTCTCAACCAATCTTCCTCTACTCTGCTCTCTACCAGTTCTCTTCTCACTCAGATCCTCCTCTCCATCACTCTGCTAAAACCTTACTGGTTCAGCCTCCACCTCTTCTCTGTTGGTACTTTGTTCTGTCAAATGCACTGCTTCTTTCTACTACTGGTACTCTTCACTCTAATCTCTATCGATAATCACCTTAGTGGTCAAGCTCTACTTGGATCTTGCCTTGTTGGATCTTCACTGACACTCCCACTGCACTACAACACCTTCTCTTCTTTTCTGCATGTTCTAGCACCACCTGTTTACACCACTGCAATTCTCTTTGCAATTTACCAATCACTCTGACATTTTCAATTAAGCCTCTGCTAAACTCTCTCACTAGTTGCACCTCCAACACTAAGTCTTTATGATCTTTGATGAAGTCTTTGACTGGTTGGCTCTCTGCTACTTTTACACACTGCACTCTTCAACGTCTGACACCTAATATTTTGGCAACATCATCACCTAACTTTAGTCATGTGTTGGCATGCTTAAATTTGATTTTTCCCACCATGAACGACATTCAAACTTCTATCTTGCTAGGTTATTTTCATCAGCCCCAAGGCAGACTAAATATAATCAAATCTTTGTCCAGAGATTGACATTCTACAACATATCAATCAGACTCTGCTAATCCTATTGTGTTCAGAACACGTTTAACCTAATTGAAAAACACGACACCTTCTTTGTTTTGCACATGTCAAGAACCTATGAAGCAATCACACAAATAGCTTCACCTACCCCTAATCATCACCTGGACACTCGACCTTGATCATGAAGTCACCAAATCAAATCTTTATCCTCTGATTAGTCTTGAGCCAAACTCTTCTACTCTTGACCCATGAAACATGCTATCATCATTAATGTCGACCAGTCACCACCTCTTATGTGCCTGGTCACTCTGAATAGATCAATGCATCTCATCGATCACCTTTGTTTGACCTTCCATGATTTATGAGGTCTGTAATTAATGTCGACCAACTCTGCAACAACCTCATTGATGCACACTCCATCTACCTTGACTATGCATGACACCATTGTCGGCATTCACCTTAGCTCACCAAGTCAGTTTGACTTGGTCACCGACAAATTACACACAATCGATGTGTGCATCATACCACCGGTCCCTCTTTTCCTACCAATTAACCTTCTTCCCTTCTCCTTCCTTGTGTTGGTGGATCTTTATTGCCCAATCATCAAGCATGTTGGTCCTCAAGAGAAATCCATGATGACTCACTATGTGCATCTTCCGGAGATTGAGAGTACTTCAATTTTGTCTCTCTATTCACTCAATGGTATGTCGGTATCCACCTTGTTTATCGATTGACATGTTCATGTCTTCATAGTGGTAATGTGCATGATATTTTCATGTTGTCCATCTCCAACTATTATGCATCTGTGGCAATACCACTTTCCATCTGCATACCGTTAACTCCATGTGTGCAACTGTAGAGCCTCATCTCCATTTGCCTAGTTCTCTTCTCAACCAGTTTGCCAAGGAGGCAAACACACCATCTTAACTCTTCCTTCTCTGCCTTAGTTGAACAACATGTCATCACATGCTAATCTGGTGCACACCTTTTATCTCAACCTCAAGAGGCATCCTCATCTTCCACATTGGTCATCTGGTCTATGAATCTAATCACCTACCTTGGCCTACTCTGGTTGTCTTATTGTGGGGAGTCATGATGTATGGCATATATACTATGGGATAAGAAAGGTATTACCACTTACTAGTGGGTAAGGATCTATGTCACTTGCTAGTATTAATGTGACATCCCTGAGGAGTGGATGCATCTTCAACTTGACATATGACCTAGTGGCTTTCCCATATGCTATCCTTTCTTACTAAAGCAACACATTCTCTATCAATCTTCTCTTAATCTGGTGGGAGTCCTGTTGTATAACATCTAACTCTTATAGGTGACCTGCACATGTTTTACCTCCGGTGTTGATGTGATTCTTGTAACATTCTGCCTCTTCATCACAATCAACATCCCAATATGTTTCTCTCTTACTGGGCACATGCTTACTGGTTGGCGGCCACTCAATGCCAACACATTACTTACCAGTCATCATACCATACCAGTCTCCAGTGCATGTCTTCAACACATTCCAACACTGACTTGTGTACCAGTGACCTGAAATACTTGGTTGACATTAATGTCACCAATACACTTCAATCTCCCACACCGGTTATCCTATACTAGTTGACATCAATGCCAACAATATCCCCCTTTGCATTGATGTCAACACATATTTAGTATTTGGTATACTACAGATACTTTCTCCCCCTTTGACAACAATGTCAAAGGGTCTTGACAGTTGGTATGCTACAAGCTCTCTCTTCCCCTTTTGTACTAGTTGCTTGTTTTCTTTTTACCACTATACTATGGAACCTCTCAAATAGTAGCACTTGAACTAGAGAATAGACACCAATCAGTTTGACATATTCTCCCCCTATGCAAGTAACTCAAATCTCCCTATATATCAGTCCATGGTGTAGCAGTAATGACACTTGACTTCCTCCTATGTCAAGTGTATCAGGTACCAATCATAAGATATGACTGTGAACTCCCCCTGAATCACATCCCTTTGGTCTTCATTTTCTGTCAAGTCCTCAAGTGATACCCCAAACTGCATTTTGTACTAGTGGAAGTGAGCATCTATACATGTTAATGGTCTTTCACTTTCATGACATGCATCCCATCTTTGTGACATAAACAAACCTGACCACAATACCAAGTCATATTGACTCCATGTCAACAGTTACACTAGTTGACATCATGATGTCTCATACACATGGGATCGGCTACTAGTCCAACACACTATCATTTAAGACAACTTTTGATATCATCAGAGACATAAATTCTTCTATCTAGGCTACTAGAGCCGCTGCAACACAACTGGAACATATTGACTCAGATATTCTTCAATACCGATAATTGTCCCTACCTGCCACATACTGCACCTACCGGTTTACTGTACCAATTCAATATCTCTACTAGTATACTTTGTCCACTAGCTCTCCTTCTGGTGTCACATCCCAATTTGACACTTGCAGCAATGAACCATCTCACCCATGTGAATGTGTAGCCAAGATATCAATTGTACACATTATTTCATCTCATCTCCTTTATCATGTTGGTGACTGCCAGTTATTTCCTTTGTCCTTCTCGACATTTGGGGTTGAATGATTTGATCAACATATAGCTCCCCCTAAGGATCTACATCTCCTTTAAACTTTAGGAGATATCACATGTGCATTGAATGCATAGTGCCACTCCATGGTCATGTTCTCTTCCTTCTTCCTCCATACCTACTTAGACTCCCTCCTCTTCTCATTTGTAGCCTTTGGATTAGGTCTCATCTTCTTCTACTGATAGGTCTTTTCTTTACCAGGTTCTACAGTATGACTGGATATATTTCCATAGAAGCATACTACATTCATCCTAACTGGATGATTGGAAGATCTTCTACCAGACCCATTTGATCTTCTTCTCAAGGTCATGCCATTGTAGTTTGCTACCGGTTTCATCTAATATCTTGAGCTTGCAGGAGCATTTCTCCTTTGGGAATAGTTGTTATGTTAGTTGCCATGTGCATGAATCATCTTCTTCCAGCACTCATTACTTCTATGGCCAGATCCATTGCAGTTATAACATATATAATTTACATATCTTGAGGCAGCAAATGGACTCTGGTTAGCATAACTAGGAGTGGGCTTATGCGTGTTTCTACATTCTGATGTTCTATGCCCAAATGCATTACATCTTTTACAAACTAAATTTCTATTCCTAGGAAAAACACTTTTTGTATTCCTAGACACCATTTTGCATTCCTCTTCTCTATGGCCATATCCTTTACAAGCAAAATAGTAACTGGAGAATGCTAACTTATTACTTACAAATTCATTCTACCAAACATGAGGTGATCTGACCGGTTGGCTTCTCCACTTCTACTTCTCTAGGGTCCTCCATCTCTTTGTCTTCCACTAGTGAGGAGTCTCTTAGGTTGCCTTCATGCATTCTTGTTTCTAGTGAACCTATCTTCTCTCGACTTTCTTTTTCCTTTAGGATCTACATTATTTCTTCTTGTTGCACTGGTCTTCATTTTTAGCCTCAAGTCCTCACCGGTTGTAGCTAGGTCAACCTTCTTTCTTGGTGCACTTTGAACTGGGAAGGTCTGACCCTTGTTATCTCCATTAGAGGAGAGAAACTATATGTCCTTTTGAGAGACATCCTCACTTGTGGAGAATTCACTGATAGCATATCCTAATCCTCTAGTATCCTTGGTGTGTTTTTGTTTACTCAATATTTTGTCCAAGGCCTCAGTGCTACCATCATACCGGATCCTTACATTTAGCTCATTTTGACACTTATCAAGGTCTTTCCTGATGTTCTCCATTTCTCCTTTTAGGTCCTGACATTCTTTGTCCTTTATCTCCACTTCTAGTTGTATTCTTCATGAACTAAATCTTTTTACCTCTTAAATTCCTTTCTAACATTTTGTAGCTCTTCTAGTGCACTTACCAGTTCATATTCAAGATCAACTTCTACTTCATCTTCATCATCACTCCCAAAGACATCTTGTCGGTAAGAGTGTTCTATGTGATTGCTCTTTGATGTGTGCCTTTCATCTTCTAATTATTGAGCCATAAAGAGGTGAGTTTCCTCTTCATCATTTCTATTGTTGCTAACAGATCTACCATCATTATCTGCAAACACGTGCTTCATTTATTTTCTTGTTTCCACAAACCAGTTCTACAATGTAAGGTTCATTTCCATAAAGTTTATTCAATCTATCCCATAGGCTTTTAGTAGATCTACATCTGTCCACCTGTGAGGAGACATCACTAGATAGCCCACTAAGTATGGCCTCCATAACTTCATCATTACATTTGTTTCTCCTTTATTTTTCAAGACCGATGGGAGGAATGGCTTTACCAGGGCATCCATTTACTACTAACATCCATACATCAAACCCAAGGGAGGATAGGTAGACTTCCATCCTACGACTCCAAACAAAGAAGTTTGAGCCGTCAAACACTAAAGTAGGGGGTGACACTAAATAGAACAATGTGTTCAAATACCAAAATCTACCCAAGTTGGAGAAATCTTATCAATCAAGAACCTAGGCTCTGATACCAATTGTTGAACAAAATATGCCACTAAGAGGGGGGGTGAATCAGTGATTTCTAAATTCTTAACCCTTTTAGCTCCAAGAGAGATTAGTGGTTACCAACCTAAGGACCAACCAAACCTATAGGTAAGATAAAAATAGACAACACAATTCAACCATACATAGGGCACATCACATAGCACTGATATATACGAGGAGAAACCAAGATGGGAAAAACCTTGGTGAGAAGTGTTGCTGGAGTCTAATGCTCCAATCTAGCCTCACAATGAAAACCTTCAGTTACAACATTTAGGGCACCAACCCCTGATTTAGGTCAGCAACCCAAGGAGCACCAACCCTTGCACCAAGCTACAACTCGGCAATTACAATATCATATTTCAAATACAAAAGTTAATACTCGGTTACAAATATTTTATGTAACCTGTGCAATCTTTCTTCTGATTCTACTCTTCTCAATCGGTCTTCCTCTGCTCTACTCTCTATCAGTTCTCTTCTCACTCAGATCCTCCTCTCCTTCACTCTCTGCTACAACCTTATTGGTTGAGCCTCCACCTCTTCTCTATCGGTACTCTATTCTGTTAGATGCACTACTCCTTTCTACCACCGGTACTCTTCACTCTAATCTTTGTTGATAATCACCTTACCGGTCAAGCTCTGCTCGGATCTTGCCTTGCTGGATCTTCATCGACACTCCCATTGCACTACAACACCTTCTCTATTTTTCTGTAAGTTCTAGCACCACCCGTTTACACCACTACAACTCTCTTTGCAGTTTACCAATCACTATGACCTTGCCAGTTAAGTCTCTGCTAAACCCTCTCACTGGTTGCACCTCCAACACTTGGTCTCTATGATCTTTGATGAAGTCTCTAACTGGTTGGCTCTCTGCTACTTTTACACATGCACTCTTCAACATCTGACACCTAATCTTCTGATAGCATCATCACCTAACTTTAGTCATGAGTTGACATACTTATACTTGAGTTTTCCTATCATGACACATATTCAAACTTCTAGCTTTCTAGGGTTTCTTCATCAGCCTTGAGGTAGACCAAATCCATTTAGATATCTATCCAGAGATTAACCATCTACAATAGATCAATCAGACTTTGCCAATATTATTGTATTCTAAATGCGTTTGCCCTATTTGACAAACATGGCACCTTCTTTGGTCTACACATGTCAAACACCTTTGAAGCGACCACATAAATAGCTTCACCTACCCCTGATCATTACTTGGATACTCGACCTTAATCATAAATTCACCAAATCAGATCTTTGTCCTCTAATCAATATCGTGCCACACTCTTCTACTCTCAACCCATGAAACACACTATGGTCATTAATGTCAACCAATCACCACCTCTTCTACACCTGGTCACTCTGCATAGATCGATGCATCTCATTGATCACCTATGTTTGACCTTCACGAGGTCTAAAATTAATGTAGACCAAATTTGCAAGAACCTCATCGGTGCACACTCCATCTACCACTACATGCATGTCCACCACCTTGACTCCACATCACACCTTTTTCGGCATTCAGCTTAGCTCACCAAGTTGATCCAACTTGGTCACTGATAAATTACACACAATCAATGTGCATCATACTACTGGTGCCTCTTTGCCTACCAATTAACCTTCTTTCCTTCTCCTTCCTTATGTCGGTGGATCTTGACAGCCTGATCATCAACCATGTTGGTCCTCAACAGCAATCCAAGATGACTCACTATGTGCATCTTTAGTAGATTAAGAGCACTTCACTTTTGTCTCTTTGTTAACTTGGTGGTATGTCAGTATCCACCTTGTTTACCGATTGATATGTTCTTGTCTTCATACAGGTAATGTGCAAGATATCTTCATGTTGTCTATCTCCAACTATTATGCATCTGTGGCAACACCACTTTCCATCTGCATACTGGTATCTCCATGTGTGCAACTATAGTGCCTCATCTTCATTTGTCTAGTTCTCTTTTCAACCGGTTTTCCAAGGAGGCAAACATGCCATCTTAACTCTTGCTTCTCTACCTTGGTGGAACAACATGTCATCACATGTTGATCCTGTGCACATCTCTGATCTCAACCTTAGGAGGCATCCTCATCTTCCACTTTGGTCATCTGGTCTATGCATCTAATCACCTGCCTTGGCTTACTCTGGTTGTCTTATCCTAGGGAGTCATGATGTATGGCATGTATACTATGGGATAAGCAAGGTATAACCACTTGCCGATGAGTAAGGATATATGTCACCTATTGGTATTAATGTGACATCCTTGAGGATTGGATGCACCTTCAACCTTACTTATGACCTAGTGGCTTTCCTGTATGCCATCCTTGCTTATTGAAGCAACACATTCTCTGTCAATCTTCTCTTCATCCTATGGGATTCCTATTGTATAACATCCAACTCTTATCAGTGACCTACACATGCTTCATCTTCGGTGTTGATGTGATTCTTGTAACATTCCACCTCTTCATGACATTCAACATCCCAACATGTTGCTCTCTTACTAGGCACATTCTTACCGGTTGGCAGCCACTCAATGTCAACACATTACTTACCGATAATCATACCATGCCGGTCTCCAGTGCATCTCTTTAACACATGCCAACACTCACTTGTGTACTATTGACCTGCAATACTTGGCTAACATCAATGTCACCAATACACTTCAATCTCTCACATCGGTTATCCTATATCGGTTGACATCAATGACAACACAATGACAACACAACAATGTGGCCAACTAAGAGGCCTTGGTACTTGGCTTAAATATGGTTTCCAAGTATGGGATTAATTTCTTGAGCATTCACAATAATTAAAAAATTAATAGTATCTCAAATTAAACAGAAAGATTAAGGATGTGTAGGAATGTTGCATGGGATACAATTGAGATTTTTTATTCTTGTGACATCAAATGGATGGAAAGAGAGGATAATTTCATAGCAAATTCATTTTCTATCTTAACTTCAAATTTTGTTACTATTGTCATCAAATTTTGCACCATTGTCTAATTTATTATTTCAAACAACCTTGTGAAACATGGAAACAACCTTCAAGTGTGAGACCTTGCATTGTGAGGTGGAATATTTGGAGAAAATCGGTTCCCTCTCTTATCAGGGTGCAATGTTGAACCAACCCAAAACTTTTAGATTCTAATTCTAAACCTATTCTAATGACTTGTACAAGAAAAGGGAAGAAAGAATGTAGAAAATAAGGGAGGTGATGCACCAAGATTAGAATGTGGTTCTTCATACCTATGAATACATAGTAAACCAATAAAAATCCCCAAAGACATACATAGCTTCCTATAATAAATCTCCTACAACTTGCATGAAGGTTAGAACTCAATAAAATGTTGAAAGGAAAGAAGAATATTCACAATAAAACATTTATGAGCAAGGTTAACATAAAATACAATCTGGGAACAAAGAAAAATGCATGCAAATAAGGTAATATTCTTTACACAGAGTATTTGCACTAGAAGGAAGTAAAAAAAAAGAATTTTATTGATATAAGGCAAGGAAAAAGTTACAGTTATAGAAAACATGAGTTTCTATAAGTGAACTAAAGGAAGAAACCTTGAACTATGTGACAAGATTGCCTTTATAGTTCAAGAATAACTATGATTTACAATTTTAAAACTCTAACCTGATTAGGATTAATTGTAGAGATGAGTTCAATCAAATAAATCAGATTAGAGATCTAATCTTGCATGTACATTTAATCTTTTGGAAGCTAAGGAGTATTGAGAAGGGTGTTGCTATAGCCGATGAAATCCTGAGATTTCAAGGTGAACCTATCATTATGATGGAGTTTGAATGTTCTTTGATAGGATAGAAAGTCCTCACAGACCATAAATGGGCATGGGAGGTCGTTTTTTCTTCTAAAAAGCCTAGATTTTAATAATGGCACTATCCAAAACTATTTGATCAGGATAGAGAGTAGTTGGGGTTTTTGGTCATTCAATTTGACCTCTTTGTCAATTATCATGAAGCTGATTGCTAAATTTTAAATCATGGCTTGTGAGATTTTAAGTCTCAAAAATGAACAATTGAGATGAATCAAAGGGTCATTCACAATGGCTGATTAAAACACAACTATCGATCTAAATTAGTAAGCAAAATTGATAGTTGGGATGTATGTAAAAATCCCTTCATCTTGCCCTATTTGGAATTGGGCCCACCATTTCCGTATAAGTGCCATGTTGATGCCACAATCCTATCGAACCAAAGATGCCCTACATCCCCATGAAAATCAACTATGACCCACCACATTTCCCATGGGGACATGCAGTCCATGATATTGTAACCCATGACATTGAACTAGGACCCACCACATGGCTTGCAAGGGTGTGGGGTCCATGATATTCTACCTTGCCACCTCATGGTCATAAGCCTGATGATGTCATCACCCCCATAGGGGTGTGGGGGGAAAGAGATGAAGCACAAGGACTTAACCCTAATGCCTCATGGGGAAATAAGGAGCCAAAGGCTTAACTGTGAGTGGATGCAAGGTAAGTAGAATTTAAGTAGTCAGTAAGCGAGTAATGAGGGGCTAGTTATAATTTGGATGATAAAGTGGCCTTCAACTAGTGAGATAAAATGATTGTAACTAGTTAAATAGGTCAACACAAAATTAGAACATAGGGTGATAAAAGGTTAAGGGAAGGTTTTTCAGGGTTTGGGGTTTTATCGTTGAGGCTGTTTGCAGAGGGTTTAAGCCCATTTGTAATGTTTTTAGATGGATTGTGAAGGATGAACCTAAGGTGACATGAAATGTCAAAAATTATGGCAGCTTTGTAAAATGTTTACCTACTAAACATATCATCATATTCTTGTATCTCGATTGGGCTAGAGTTAAGAAACCTACACAAACTGGGAAACCTTTGTCCCCCTCTATCACAATTTCTGCAACCTAAATTAAAATATAAAAAAAAATCTATTTCCATAAAGGAAACAACCTATGCTTATGCAATTCTCGAAAGGAAAGATAATATACCCTACTATATACAAGATCCTTAAACCTTCCTTAGAAGCAAGGTTTAAGATGAATTCCATTGATAGGGATGGGAAGCACCAAGCACCTAACCATTAGGCCTAGTTAACTAAAATGAATTGGACTCTTTGTTGTTGGTGACTACATATGGACCACTCCAAATGGTGTCAAATTTGGAATGTATGCTTGGTTTAGCCCTTTTTGCATCCTACTTGAGGACTAGGTCTGCCTCCTTGAAGACCTTACTTGAAGCCTTTTTGTCAAAACTCTTTTTGGAATGTTGTTGATGTGTCTCAAGCATATGCATAACCTAATTTTTGACTTCTTCAAGCTCCATTAGCTCAGTTATTCTAACTATCATAGCATCATCTTCCATTAGCTCTAACTGATGTGCTAAGTCAAGAGAGGGAAACTTAAGACATAGTTGGAGTCTCACTTCTTTCCAATATACCAACATGAATGGGAAATTGCCAAGTGATCTCTTGGGTGTAATTTTGTCAGAACATAAGGTTGTTTATAACCTAATATTCCAAGACCTTTTATTGTCTTTAATTGTCCTTTTGATTATCTTGATGAGGTTCTTGTAAGAGGAATCACTAAGATATTATCTTGGGGATAATCATTTGATGATGTTTTTAGGTATATATCATGCTTAAATGCCCAAGAACTGATATGTTCTCCAACCAATACCTTGGCATTGTCTGATATGATGGTGGAAGGGGTGCCAAATCATGTTATAATTTCATCAAGGAACTCTAGTATTGAAGTATTTCTAGCATCCTTTAATGCTATTGCTTTTTTCCACCTTGTGAAATAATTTGTAGATGCCAAAATTTGTTTATGATGAGCACTTGAAAGTGGATTAATCATGCCAATGAAGTCTAAATCTCATTTTGTGAATAGTTGATATGTTTGAATGGCATGAAGAGGAAGGGCATCTAATCTTTGTTTTCTTGATAAGAAGGCACACTTCTTACAATTCCTCACCCACTTGTGTGAATCATTGAATACAACTAGCTAATAATAGTAGGCCCTCATTATTTTAATAGTTGTGGTCCTTGTAGATAAGTGCCCACCTGAGGGGCCATCATGAAATTATTCTAGCAATCTATTGACATGATCTTCATTTATTCATCTTAGCAAGACTCCATTAGAGTCTTTTCTTAAAATTATGTCATCAACTAATTGTAGAGAATTGACAGCAACCTGAAATTCCTTCTTTTAGTCCCATCTAGACCTTGAGGATATTTACCTTCTAGTGAGAAGGTGGTCATGTCTTCTATCCAACTAATTTGACTATCATTATTGGCCAGTTGTTCTTCTTGTAACATAAGGGTGGCCTCTTGAGGTATTTTTGTAATACCCTAAAAATGGTCACCTAAACCATGGACCCCTAATCTCGACAACATCACCAAGGCCCTAACCAAAGGAAATTAAATCAACCTTGAGCACCTAGTTAATTAATTCTTCAATCATTAATGTTACATGGCAAATTAATCACTCTATATTAATTAAATATTTATTTATTTAATTAAATCATTCCAATTAAATCATTTTATCCTATTTATTTAATTAAATATCTTAGCGTATTTAATTAATAAATAAATTTGCCATTTATCACAAAAAAAAGGAATCAATTTACAAAAAGAGATTAATCACAAGAAAAAGAATTAATCTACAAAAGAGTTAAATTGAAAACAAAAGAAAAGAATTAAATTGAGAGAAGAAATCAAACTTAAGATATTTATTTTTCTAAAATTGAGATAACTTGAGAAATCAAAAAAGCAATTAAATTGAATTAATCATCTTCTCTAAAAATAAAACTCAAAGATTTTCTTGAGGGAAGAGGTTCAGTTACATTGAAAAGGCTTTTTCTAAATAAAAATCTTGAGAAAATTAAAGAAAAGTGGATGGAATCAACTAAATTTTATCTTCAATGCAGAATTAGACTTATAATCTGACTGCATTTAATCAAGCTATAATTGGAATCTATCTTGAGATTAACTTAATCCAATCTCTCAATTATTTCAATTGTCCTCAATTGTGCTTTTTCTTGAGGAATCTCAACCGCTCATTGTTAATCAATCTTGACCATTGGTCTCTCTTTTGAGTCTCTATAAATTCAGCCTTCATCTCTCATTCAAGATACCTTGGAGATTTATTGTTATTGTACAGTTATTGCTCTAGAGTCATTGAAGAAATTGTGATTTGAGATTATTGCATCTTAGTTTAGCTTTTTGAATATTTAGTTTAATTATGACTATTTGATTTCATTTAGCTTAATTATTCATTCATTTAGGTTAAACTTCATTCATCTAGTTTAATCTTGCATCCATTTAGCTTATTCTTGTGCTCATATAGTTTAAATCCTTCATCTTGGTGTAGTCTAGTCACTGGTATTGCTTAAACAAATCTGAGAGCAAGTCTATACTCGCATCTTTTAGAAGGTAATAGGTCAATTTGTTATGTTTTTTTATATTCATGACTATATCTATCTAACCATGCATGCAATGAATTAATTGAAGTGTTATGTCTTATAGCTTTCAGACTTTATCCACTTTTCATAAACACCATTTTTGGCACCCACCATGGGGCAAAAGACTTCATCTTTCGGCCTTATAGATCAACTTATATTTTTTGGTTTTTTGGTTTTTTTCCATATAGTTACTGCAAAAACTCATACGATTTTTCAAAGAGACCCAAACGACATTTGCAGATCTCGTATGGTCCATCGCGAATTATCGTACGGCTTGTTGAGAATACTCGTACGATTTTTTGGTTTTTAGTATTAAAACAAACTGCAATTTTAGGGTTCTTCTTATTGAATTTTTATGGTACTAATACTAACCCTGGCTTGTTTTTTGTTTGCCAGACAGATTTTGATAGCCTGACCAATTTTTTCAAAACGTTTATCAAAGAACACGCCTGTCGCACAAAAACAAAATGACTATTGATTTGTTATTTTTGCAGGTTGCTTGAGGAGATTCAAGTGAATATCATGTATTCTTTACATTCATTTTCAAGCACTTAAATTTCTATCTGGTTAATGAACAAATCTATCTTTTGTGTTTTAAGAAAAATCTAAGAGGTAGGAGAGTATGCTCTTGTTTGCATAAACAATCAGAAATCTAGACCCTTGAAGCTTATTTTAAGTTTTGAGATTTGTGTACCTTTAGTAGGCATATCATAGTGGGAAAAAGAAATCAACCTATGAGAACGACCCAAGTGAGTACAACTAGACCTGAGCATTCCAACTCACTATAATAAATAGACCTCTAGTGATTAAAGTCTTAGAGGATGAGATTATTTGAGTTTTCTCTTTGAGATCTCTCATATCAAGCATTTTGTAGGGCCTCACAGTCTCAATCACATTTACGTGACTACAACTTGTTTCAGTACCTTGTCGGGCTATAAGACTCAATCATGCTTGCATGACTTCAAGGGGTAATTTCGAACGGAATTCCTAACTAAGAACTATAAGATAGAGGCTACCCAATTCACCTCCAAAAGGGGGATAATCTTTGTGCAAGAGAGATAATAACTCTCCCAAGATACTTGTCATTTTGTGCCCCCATTAGTGTTTGGAGTCGGCTAATATGGTCTTGAGAATCCATTATGTGAAACTCAATGGTCATATTCTAATTAGTTATTGGGTGTGTACCTGAGTCTGCAAGCAAAGGTTTTCTTCTAAGCCAACTTTCATAGGGTTGGCATGTTGTGCTTGAAGTCATTATACATCTTGCGTGTTTACTGTGTTTTCATCCCTGAAACTGAATCTGAAATACTAAAACTAGAGAAAACAATCAACAACGTCAAAAAATCAGTGATCGAAACTCTGTCCTCGTCATAATCTCGTCTCTATTAGTGATCAAAACTCTGTCTATGTTAGAATCTCATCTATGTCTATTCCACTATTGCACGAGTCAACTGAATTATCGTCTAGCTATATACCTATTATCGTACGAGTCTTAATTGGTCATGTTAGTTTATCATCTAGTCCTATTAGAATTGTCATCCTGGCCTTCAGAATTGTCATTCTGGTCCTAGACAATTGTTGTCTATCCTTTAATAGAGTTTCATACGAATAAACATAATCCTCATCAGATTATCACCTGGATAACCTTAAACTATCGTGCGAGTATAGGCAGCAACTCGAATGAGAAAATATCTATGTCATCTGATACTTGCTAAATTGTCCTCTGGATCTAAATACTTTGTCATATGAATTTCTGATTTTGTCAGTCGAGAAACTTTTCTGTTTGCACACTTTTCCAGAACTGTCATACTTGCCTTATCAATCTACATTGAGAGTAAATCTATCCATCATAATCCTGAGAATAAACAATCTTGATAGTATACCCCTACCGGTGTGTTGCACGATTTTGTCGATCATCTTTTAGCTAGTTCAATCAACTACTTATCAAACTAAATCATACTAAGTTACTTAGATAATGTCTTATACATGATAGATCATTCCTGAAACCAGACTTATTCTTAGTTACTTCTCTCAAATCACTAAGTTAAATGAACAACTAGCTTCAATATAATCTTGACTTCTACGTCACATCTAGCTCTTGGTCATATCAGTTATAAATGCCTATTCAAACCAGAAGTTCTCGTAAGAAAGCTTCCAAAGGTAAAGGATAGTCCTTTTCATTACAAACTAATCCATTCTTTGTAGAAGAATCCATATCTAACAAACCTTCATCATCAAATATACCATTTTTTTATCAACCCTTATCTCCCACCATGTTTGGATAAAGGCAAGAAAGAGAAGTTGCTAAACAGAATACTTGTGACAATATCCCATGCTAATGATAGTGATTCTTCATCTAGCAAGTCTAAAGCTTCTAAACCTAGAGAAGCTATTATAAATAGCTATCAAAATGATAAAGATTTCCAAAGAATGATGAAAATCATCATGGCAAGAGAAAAAGAAGAGCTTTTTATAGAGCTACCAAAACAAGGCGCTAAACTTCCTACTAATTATAAAATTCAAACCCTTATCACTAAAGAGGAAGAGACACAATTAGCATTGGTAAACAAACAATTGCAAGCATTACAGACTGAAATCAAATAAAGAAAAAACAAGGATAAATCATCTACGCAATATTCTTTAGACATTATCTGCTCATTTCCATTTGAAAAAAACCTTCATATGCCTCCATTTCCTTCAAGAGAGGAGATTCCTAAGTTTGACAAATATGATGGTAATGCAGATCCTCAAGACCATGTCAGATAATTTTGTGCTTTATGTATAGAATTCATGCATGAACAAACATATCTCATGCACATTTTCCCGAGGAGTTTAGGAGGACAAGCTATGGAATGGTTTTAAAGCCTACCTATGGGAATTAAATCTTTTGAGGAATTGGTTGAATTGTTTCTCCAACAATACTCCTATAAAATTCATCATCCAGTCACTATGATCGAGCTTTGCAATACCCCAAAAAAAAATAGGGGAACTTTTTCTCACTTTTCTTCAACATTGGAGAAAGATGTTCTCTAGATACTCATGGCCTATTCCAGATCCTGAGAAGATGGATATCTTTGTCAATAAAATGATCCCTAAATTGAAATACAATATCCAAATGCAAGTGTACCATTCATTCAAAAAAATGGTAGATAGTGCCCTCAGAATGGAAGATGTTCTTATAAAGAAAGGAAATATATCACTTTGGAAAGAAACACAAACAGGCTCTAGTTCCAAAGAAAAGAAAAATAATGGAAATATGACAAAGATAACAAAAAAAATATTGTAAATGATGGAGTGGTGGATACTATTAAACCAAAATCAAAACTCACAATATTCAATCTAGTGAGCAGCACACAAGCCCTCAAAGCAGCTAAAATTACGGCAGAAAACCCTCCGAAGAAATATAAAGAGTGGTTTAAAGAGAAGCCTTGGCTTTCAAAGCCTAAACACGATTTCACTCCTTTGGAGGAATTGTATAAATCAGCTCCTAAGACTTTATTGGCAAATGATCTGATAACATTGCCAAACAACTCTAGACCATATGATCTAGACATTAAACCCAAATGATGGAGGCAAAACGAAAACTATGAATATCATCGAAACAAGGGTCATACAACAAACAACTGCATGAAACTCAAACATGAGATTCAAGACCTCGTCGATGCTGGCAAAATTGTTGTTGGAAACCACATGACTAATGCTAATCACAAAGATTTTAAAGATCCTTTACTTGCTTATGAACAAGGTGATTCCTCAAAATCCAAGGGAGGTGTCAAAGTCAATTACACCTACGCCAACAATGACAATGTGATCAACATGATTGAATCTTCCCAATCTGAGTATTGCAACATGATCATAGTCAAAGATAAAAAAACATAAAATGCAAAACACAAATGTTGTAACCCACACTCAAAAGAAGGTTACTCTCAAAGGAGCTAGTTCCTCAACTCCTGATCAAACAACATGTCAAACCTACCAACTTCTTCAAATAGACAACTAGATACTATCATGGCTAAATTTAAGCAATTGGCTTCATCATCCTCCCCTCGTTACAATATTGTCAAACAATTAAAATGAACTACCACTCAAATATCCATTTTTAATTGCTTAAGATCTCTTCTGCTCATAGAGAGATCCTGGCCAAAGGTTTGCTCACTACTAATTCCCCAAAAATTTAGATGTAGATTGGTTTCAATCTATGGTTGGCCACATGACTTTGCCTCATTACCTCACCTTCTCTGAAAAAGATTACAATTCATTAAATCATCTGCATAACCATCCATTACACATTGAATCTATGATCCATAAACACCGAGTCAAACATATTTTGATAGATGGAGGTGCTGGGTTGAATATGTGTACCTACAATTTACTGACACGATTGGGATTTTTTGAACATGTCATTGATCCAACAAAGAAAATAAGAATCAAATCTTATAATGAAGAAGAAAGAACCTCTAAAGGGCTAGTATTATTATCGATCAGGGTAGGACCTATGGAGATAAATATTATTTTTTCAGGTGCTTGACCTTCCTCTTTTATACAACATCTTGTTGGCCAGGCCATGGATTCATGAAATGCAAGCAATACCATCTACCTATCATCAGTGCTTGAAATTTCCTTATAATGGAGTTAAAGTTAGTATTCCTATTAATACAAGTTACACCTATAGTGCATTAAAATAGTGTACTAATACCTTTGTTCCTCATAACAGAGCAACCTCTACAGCTAAAAGTTTAGAAATTTTGATGAAAGACTTATAAAAGAAATTGAAAATCACAAGTACTGGCATAGATGGATACAAGATAGAACCTACACTTTCATTAATGTCTCTTCCCCCATCACCAAGATAGTCTGGAAAACCATCTGAGGCTATGAAGCCACAAACTTCAACTCCAAATGTCATTTATGATGGTATTTTTGTACAGTCCTCTAATTCCCTTGTAGATGAAATAGAAGAGGAGGTTGTTCTCAAATGGCTTTTCAAAGAAGATAGTGAAAACAAAGAAGTGCAACACTGTGAGATTTATCCTAAACAATATGGTCTGGGCTATAAGATGGTTCAACGCATGGGATATTCAGGTACCGGTCCTCTGGGAAAGCGTCAAGAAGGTATTGGTTAACCTATTCAGGTACAAACTAAGTCCATGAATGATAAAGTTGTACTTGGGTACCATTTAGAGGAGTCATCAGATCAGAAACCTACTTCTCATCATCATTCTAAGTGGAAGAAAAAGATACTACCTTCAACATCACATGAAATAAATACTCAGCAAACTCAAGAAGAGTATGAAAAAAAACAAGAAGAACTGGCAATCAAGAGAGAAGAAGCAGCTTGTAATCAAGTTCCAACTATATCAGCAATAACACTACAAGGAGTAGAAATTCCAGAAGATATGAGAGAAGAGATAGAAGGAATTAAAGAATTGTTTGCACCACTGAATATTCTGGTCACATATATAGAAAGAATGCAAGTAGAAGATTCAGAAACAGACTCAAATGGGTATGAATGGGGTCTAAAGCCTCTGTTAGATGCATCTACTGAAGAAACTCCTAAATATCCTAGTGATATTATAGATGAAGCACAAGAGATAGTGTTCTTAAAACTACAAAAGGAAGTAGAGGAAATTAGACTAAAAAGACAAGACTATGAACAACAGTTGAAAGAAGGAAGAGCACAAGAAAATTTGTCACCTACTATATCTCCCTCTAATGAGATAGAGAAAATTAGGTATAGGACTACAAACAAAGAATTGGATGCTACAGAAGCAAGGCCGGTCATTAGCCCAGAGGAAGCTGAATGGAAAAGATGATAGAGACTAATAGAGTAATCAAGGTTATGTCAATAGATATGTCAACTACAAGTGATCATTGAACCAAATCATGAAGGAACTTGCAGCATCAAAGATGTAAATATTGATACCATACATACTTTCACTAAGCCACTTGAAGAAGAGTTAGAGGCTTCATCTTCTGACTCTAATCACTCTGAAATAAGATATATTTATGACATTACCTATTTGACACCAAACTATGACTACTTCATCATGAATGTTGAAATTTTATCTATAGAACCTGTTATTGTCAAACCACGATATGTAGTCCAGTCTGAAGTAGAAGATGGTGCTAGTGGTAGGTCTGCTGGGTTAGGTTCCCTAAATACTAACATAAACTTTGATAATCATGTTATAACTCTTCTTGGTCTCGAGATTCTTACGCAAGGTAGTCTTCTAGAACTTGACTTGTCGGTCCAAGGTTGTGGTGACAATACCATGAATTCCCTTGAACCTGTTAAATCTTTATCCCTCGTACATCCTGAGATTATTGATTATACTCTCCAAGATCAACCTTTGAATATACTTACCTTTGTCAATGACTATACATTAGTTTGTTATCTTAATGCAGTTGAACAAATGGGCTCTTCCACCAATGAACATAGTGTGAACATGACAACAACAAATGTCAAGTATCTTAGTTGCAAAAATCAAAATAAGAAAAATAAGAGTTTTGATGGCAAAAACCACACTATGGCAGTGTTACAATAAAAAAATTAAAAAAAGGGCGTACCTAACGGTGAAAACCTCTCTGAGGCACTTAAAGGTGAGATACTTGACATTTTGCCTGATCACTTTCAAGAGCAATCATCAGTGCTAATTGAACCTACAAAGCCAATAAACATTAGAACAGATGAAGCTCAGGACACCATACATGTAGCTCAATCCTTGTCAGCTGAAGAACTAAAAGAATTTTCTGATTTCTTCACAGAAAAGAAGATCAATTTTGCATGGACATATACTAATATGTCGGGTCTAGATCCTAACCTCATAATACATCATCTCTCTATCACTCCTGAAGTCAAACCTATTAAGCAAAAACTCCAAAAAAATGCATCCTCATATTGCATTACTTATTAAAGCTGAGTTAGAAAAATTATTAAAAGTTGGATTTATCAGAACAATTGATTATGCCAAGTGGATATCTAATATTGTATTTGTTTCCAAACCTGACAAATCAATATGTGTTTGCATAAATTTCAGAGATTTAAATAAAGCTTATCCAAAAGATTATTTTCCACTTCCCAACATAGACATGATAGTGGACATGACTGCTAGCCATGAAATGTACTCTTTAATGTATGGTTTTTCTTAATATTGTTAGATCAAAATTGCACCTAAGGATCAAGAGAAAATAGCATTCACTTGTGCATGGGGAACATTTTGCTGGAATGTAATGCCCTTCGGCTTAAAGAACGCATACACTACTTATCAAAGAGTTGTAACAACAATTTTTCATGACATGATGCACAAAAACATGGAGGATTTATTAGACAGGATGGAAAAATTAAAACTCAAATTAAATACCAAGAAATATGCATTTGGAGTCACATCTAGTAAGCTCCTAGGATACATTGTTTTAGCAAAAGGAATTGAAGTGGATCCAAAAAAAGTTAAAGCTATCATGGAAATTCCACCTCCAAAGAATGCCAGTCAAATCAGAAGTTTACAAGGGTGACTCCAATCAATGACACTTCATCTCTCAACTAGCAGATAAGGATCAACCATTCACAAAGGCATTATGAAAAGGAGTCAAATACAACTAGGATGAAGATTGTGAACAACATCTAAAGAAGATCAAGAAATATCTTTCTAATCCACCTATATTGATGCCTCCAATTCAAGGCAAGTCGGTTGATTCTCTATATATCAACTACTAATACATCATTGGGGGCACTTCTGGCACAACAAGATGAGAACAAAAGAGAAAGAGCTATATACTATATCAGCAGGACCTTGGTGTCCTATGAGATGAACTATACTATCATAGAGAAATATTGTTTGGCATTGGTCTTTGCATCCCATAAATTAAGACACTACATGCTATCACATTCTGTCAAACTAGTGGCTAAGATTGATCTGCTCAAATACCTTCTAAGCAAAGAAACACTTACAAGAAGATTGGCTAAATGGGTCATGTTTCTTAGAGAATTTGATATTGAATATATAGAATGCAAAGCTATCAAAGGATAGGTCATTGCAGCTCAACTTGTTGATGCTCTACTTAAAGACAATCAACCTTTGCACATAGAGTTTCTGAATGAATCCATCATGCACCTTGCTCAGTGATCCTGGAAAATTCTCTTTGATGGGTCTTTCACTCAACAAGGTTATGGTGCCAAATACTTTTTATCACTCCTCAAAGATATTCAATCCTAAAGGCATACAAGATTCTCTTTCCTTGTACCAGCAATATTGTAGAATATGAAGGCTTGGTAAATGGAATCAAGCTAGCTATCGAATGGAAGGTTGTTGAGTTACAAATTTATGGAGACTCTCAGTTGATTATTAGCTAGATCAATGATATTTATCAAACTCAAGATGAAAAACTGATGCCCTATAAAATAATGGTTAATGACCTCAAGAGATACTTTACCTTTGTATCATTTCAGTAGATTCCTAAATCGGCAAATAGAGCAACAAATGCTATGGCTACCTTGGCATCTATACCATAGCTACAAGAATCTGAATTCTACTTTGAATTCCTAGTGGAAGAGTTACATTATCCTTCTTATGATTCCCCTGAGTCCCAGATGGTTTGTTCTATCATTGGACATGATTCAACTCGCTATTGCCACATTTACTCTTATTTGCATGACCAAATTATCCCTGCTAATCTTACCCATAATGAGAAAACAAACCTAATTCAAAATGCTTCATGGTATGTCATCATTGCTAATGATCTATATAGGTGAAGTTTGGATAGTACTTTTCTTAGGTGTCTAGAAACTGAAGAGTCCCAACACGAGTTATCTGAAGTCCATGAAGGTATTTATGGATCTCATTCAAATGGTCTTACTCTAGATCAAAAAATGCTAAGGGTTGGCTACTATTGGCTAGATATGGAGAAAGATGCTATAAAATTTGCTAAAACTTGTAAGAAGTGTCAACTACATAGGAATCTCATACATTCTCTAGCAAGGGATCTAATACCTTTTATGACACATTGGCCTTTCCAGCAATGGGAATTTGACCCCATCAACCAAATCTATCTTGCATCATCTAATGGACACAAGTTTATCATAACTACCACAGAGTACTTCACTAAGTGGGTTGAAGTGGTTTTGCTAATCAAAGAAACCAATAAACAAATGGCAATATTCATCCTTAACTATATCATCTACGAGTATGGGATACCTTCTTCAATTGTGACTTACAATGGAGGGCAGGTCAAAAACAAAGATCTAGATGAGCTCTATGAAAAGTTCAAAATCAAACAACATTGGTCATCCATATACTACCCTCAAGGTAATGGACAAGCTGAAGCATCTAACAAAACTCTACTAACTATCTTGCACAGAATGGTAAACAAATCTAGAAAGGATTGGCATTTGTAGCTCAATCCTGCACTATGGTATTATAGAATAAGTATCAGAACACCTACTGGGGCTACACCTTTTTATTTGGTGTATGGATCCAAAGAAGTCTTTCCTATTGAGATGGAAATACCTTCTTTGGGAATTTCTTTGCAAGGTCTTATTACTGATGAAGACTACAGAATATCTAGATTACTAGAACTCGAGTTGTTGGATGAATGTTGGCAAGTGGTGTTTGATCATCTGAGAGCGTACTGAAAGAGAATGTCTATAGTTTATAACAAGAAAGTTTGATAAAGAGAATTTCAGGTTGGTGACCTTGTTTTGAGAGAGAATTGTAAAAATCAATAGTTTTGAGACATTAAAGGGAAGTTTGAACCCAACTAGCTGGGTCCCTACATTGTTACTACAGTCTTTGGCTCTGGCGCCTATAAACTCTCAAAACCAAAAGGAGAACAGCTCTATGAACCAATCAAAACCATCCACTTGAATAAATTCTTCACTTATTATTCTCTGCTCCAGCAACCTGTACAACTAAAAAGTCCTCTAAATTTTTTTTTTTAAAAATCAAAAAAAAAAAAAAAAGATAAAAAAAGATAAAAAAGAAAAATCAATTGCTTTGGTGAAAACCTGGTAAATAGGCACCTTGGTAGTAAAAACAAAAAAGAAAGGATCTTTTCCAAGCAAGTGAAAACTTGGTAAATAGGCACCTCTTGTACTCAAGCGCTCCATCTATCAACACAAATTTGGCATTTCCTATTTTCATTCCTGCTTTCCTGCATCTTTGCTTTAGCTTGTACATATCTTTTAGTCGCTTTTATGACAACCTGATTGTTTTGGAACCCTCATGGCTTGAAACTGATCAATGTCCTAGTCTTAGGGTAATCAACTGATCAATTTACATGTCCTAAGAAGTATCAACCAAGTCATCTTTCTATCGGTAGTACTAGGTCATCCACTCTGATTCAGTCACCTGTCTCCAAACTGCTAAAGATTTTTATCACTAAGTAAACAAGCAAAACATGACTACTGAAAACAATCACTAAACTGTTTGAGATATGATTGAAATTTTCTTTGTGTGTTGTATTTTACATTGGTTTTCGATTATTATCCCCTCTAAGTAACTCGAGGAAGTCTATCTTGACTAAGAGGAGCAAGGATTGGGGGCATAATACTTTTCTTTGTTTTTGGCTTGTAAGAGTGATTTTGATGATCTAGAAACATCTAATCAGCTGGGTGTCTGTGATAAGTGCCTTTACATCAAGGTGAAATCACCACACATACCTCGACTCCACTTATTTGTATGCTATAGGGAGGTTGGCATCATTTCTTTGTCTATTCTGAGGGAATTTCTTTAATGTGCAATCCAGATGCATGCATAAGTTGTCCAAAGATATGAATGATAAAAGGGTCATTGCGGACAAGATAATTAATATTGCATATGAAAAGAAAGGAACTCTATTTTCCCTGTTGTGTTTGTAAAATGCTCAGTGATGAAAATTAAGCATACCAAATCTAGTGACTAAGTTTAGGTTGCATTCATTCTAAATTTTATGCATTTCAAGTGACTTGGGAAAGATAACAATGACCTCTTTATCTTTTGAATGAGAGTCTGAAGAAATCATCATTTCTCAACTAAGTGGTAACCCTTTTTCATCATCGTTTATCCAATCGAGTACCTGTGTATTGAGATGTGAGCTGCATACATAAGCATCTTATATAGATCCATATATTTCATTATATACTTATTTGCATATTGCATGAAAAAAAAACATTTGCATTACTAGTTACTCATTTTCATGATTTATTTGCATATGAAAAGGATTAAAAAAAAAACATGCATATTCATCTCCATTACCTTCATCCATACTGAAAAGATATGCATACATATAGAATAAAGCATATAGAAAGATGTCTCATAATCAATCATCACAAGTACAATGAAATCAAATCAAGAGCTCATATATCTCCTCATAATCTTAGTGTCTAAGAGTACAAATGATATCAACTGTCATACACAATTTCTCATCAGAGCAAGAATAGTATAGGCTACAATATAACAAAATTCAGGAGATATAACAAATCTATCTCTCTACCTCTCCCTCATCGCCGGGTGGAGGAGGTGGTGTTTGCTGTCCAACGTCCTATCTGGTTGCCCTAGCTCCCTCGGATTGAGCCATATATTAAGAATATGGAACAGCCTACTATGCTACTGAGACCGCTACACTATAAGCTACAACATAATAAGTTGCACGGCTCGTTTGATGCAAACCCTCTCGCTTAAGAGCATACGGTCTCCATACTATAGAAATCAGATCATCCAACTACCTCCTCCAATAATCAGTCTTTCCCAGGTGGGCCTTTTTGACATAACCTGAGTAACAATATACAATAGGTTGATGTGCCTCTCTAGAATCATCCACTATAGGTATGCACACCGAGATATGCTCCCATGCCCATATCTATAAAACTAACACACCCGCTACCATGCTCTTCCCCTCCCCATAGACAATCTCATGCATCTCATGGTACATATGGGCAGGTAAGCATGATCTCCACCCTAATCTAACTGGATGAGTCAACAACCTCTCAAGAATCCTTCCCCAACCACATAGAAATCCCTGATGTCCTCTGTCAGGCATCAAAAAACAACTAATCATACTAGCCAAAATGCAAGCCAGAGGGTACTCTGCACCATACTTGCTCATAAAATTGTCTCAAGTGATAGCGCGATCAAGGATAGTCTCATCATGGAATATCCATCTAAGAGCCAAAATACCCGGTCATGGAGTAGAATCATAATCTACCTTATCTCCCACAAACGGAATCCTCAATATCCTATATATCCTCCAGCGTGATGGTCATCTCTCCAATTGGCAAATGAAAAGTGTTATGCTCATAATGGAAATGCTCAACTAATGTGGTCAACATACCATGATTCACACGGATATTGGGCATCTGTAACAAAAATCCAAATCCACACAACCCTATATGACCTCTCCATGCATCTGATAAATCATGCACTAGTCTCATCATTGGTGGATATGTACACTAAAATTGAATATCCGACAACTGAATCTACAATATCAAACACACAAATTGTCAATACGTGATCAACTTTGCACTAAGAATGTGATAAACATGCTAAAGAATCCAAAAATACAACATTCAAAATCAAAAATTGTTGTTTAGACCTTAAAAACTACTTGTTGTTTTCGATACAAGTTTCCACAGACAAGTAGAAACTCATACGAGCAAACATTACGAGCCAAATGATTAAACTGACCCAAACGAGAATTTACTACATGTCACACAACTAAATGGTCTCTTGTGAACATACTCATATGAAAGAAGGGTGAACACCAGACGACAACACCACATACCCATATGATAAAACAAAAAAGTACAGAAACTCGTACGAGAAATAGGTATACACCGCATGACACAATGACAAACACAACTTCAAACGGAATTCAAAATGCAAAAATTCAATAAAAATTCAAAAAATGAGAAATGCAAAGGCTAAAGATCAATCACTTACTCTTGGGGCATAGTTCTGTTGTCAATTATGTCATCTTTGGCACTCGAATCAATGCTCTTGAGTCATAATTGCCATTTTTCTTTGCAGGAGGTTTTTAAAAAAATTCACTTTGAGAGGTAAAAATGAATTAACAATGACACATTAAACCCCTTATATAGCCCAAACCCTAATTTTTAAACTTGCTCCGATGGACATAAAACTTGTACCCTTCACTAAATCGACTGTCCTAAGTCCATTTTCAGGATCGAAATCAAAATCTGACATCAATTTTTTAGTTAAATTTTACAACATTGACCACTTAGCACTTTTATCGTCAAATCAATTTTCGAATCATATGGTGCTCAAATCAACTCTCAAATTAATTCTTACATCAATTTTCGTGCTCAAAATAATCATCACTAAATATTTTTATCTTTCCAAAATTGCCTAAAATCATTGTACCCTCGCTATCTTTTGATTTCACTCCTTACCGGGCATACTCATTGCATCTTTTCAGTGATCATCATTATTCAAAAGTCAAGAAAAAATATTTTCAATCAAATTAAATCAACTAAACCTTGTTACTAGGGGCATCTTAACTAAATCATGTCATATCAAGTTGAGATTCTTTGATGTCAAATAAAGCAATCTCTAGGGGCATAACTATGAGATTTTTCCAAGATCAAAAGGCAATGGAAAGCATAAATAAGAGAGAACAAAATAGATGATAGAAATAAACTATATTCTATCAAGATGAAAATACTGATCAACTGGATCATCAAGCATTTGTTACATACAATGAATATGAGCCTGCTTATATAGGCAAGGCTATATGGATATGTGAGCACACAAACATGACATGTGGCTCAATAAGAAACAAGGGTAGGTAGGAGAAACAATAAAATATTCCACATGAGGTGGATCACCCACTGAAGGTGGAGTGTAACAACAAGATCAACACCATAAAACATGGAAATTCTCCTACACACACTATCCCAATGTGGCACAAACACCCCAGTGTCTCATACACAAACTACTATGAAATGCATTTCGTAAGTAAGCTTAAGTATAGTGTAATAATATCCAAGATGAATAATTATTTACACCACCACCCCCCCTTAAGTGAAACTTAGGGGAATGCACTTAAGTCTACAATGGAACTAAGCAATGCAAGATGGGTCCCGGCTACTAGGCCATGTTAGGTACTCATGTACAAATGCAAATGCATGCAAATCAAGGCAATGAAATCTCTCACAAAGCAAGGAAAGAGAGAAAAACCCAATGGGAAAAAACCCTCTCCCAAAAGAGAGATGAAAACTAGATACAAAGAACTCTCATAGAAGTATGTGAAGGACAAAACCCCATGAGAGGAAAAAGTCCCCCTCATATGAGAGAAGAAGAAGAAGAAGAGAGACTAGGAAGCCCACCCTTAATGTGGAATCTACACCAATGATAGAAGCTCGATGTATGAAGAAACTGCTCCATGAACATTGAACAACATTCCTCCCCTTAGGAAGAAACAAAACCAAAGGTGTATCCATGAAGTCTCCCCAATCATGAAGGGAATATGTCTGAAAAAAACTCATGATGAATGGAATCTCTAAAAATTGCTCAAGTGTCCCCATGTCGATGCTGAAAGATACCCCCTCCAAAGGTGGTAAACTGTGCCACACTACTAAAAAAGGCACTCCAAGATGTAGTAGAGATGGATGTAGAACATATCCCAAAGACTCACATGTCTCCTCAAAAGATAAAGAGACCTCCTCCAATTGCTATACGTAAGTATCCACAATCATGTCAAAATCAAAAGAATGATCATTTAGAGAATGAACAAGAGGGTCAGAGTGTGCCCTCACAACAATCGAAGAAGGATCATCTTTATCAAAGAGAATATGAATGTCATCAATGATGTCTCCCAAATCTGCAATGTAGGATTCCATAAACAAACCTGCAATGTTTGTCAAGTAATCATCCCATGAATCTAAATTTGGAAGACAATGAATATCCTGCTGCACTGAATCACATGAAGGCAAAATTGTTGCATTATCTGCATCATCAGGTGCAATAGGTGATGTGATATAAATATGAGGAGATGAAATACAATTCTCAAGAATGGGGTCACATGTGAGAATCCCCATGTTCAAGTGCCCAAAGTTCTCCTCAAAATCTGAACCATCACAAGAAGTGTGATCATCATGAGTAGAATCATCAAATGTGAAATCATCATCATCAACAAAATCTGAAGAGTATAACCGAGATGCATGATCAACCACCCCAGTCACAATGATATCTCTAGTCTCCAAGTCTCTAATGAAAACTGACTCAGGTGTGAACTCCACAACTCTCTTAGTTGTGCCATGTGTGATTTGATAGATGGAAAGGAGATTGTTTGTCAAGTGGTGTACACACACCACATCATTGAAGGAGTTATCCCTAATGTCAATAGATCCTTTCCCAATCACATCCATGTATGTATTATTTCCCATCAAAATCTATGGCATGGTGCAAGGCTCAAATGTAGAGAACATAGACTGTGAAGATGCCATATGATGAGAAGCCCCTGAATCTAGAAGCCATCTCTCTGAATCATGACTGATAGTAGCACATAGAGATTTTCCTTTTCTTGTTCCAAAAGAGTGAGTCTTCCCACTTGTAGAAGCCATGAATGCTTGCCCTTTTCCTTTTGAATGTGAGGAAGTGGAAGTTGATGAATCATCCTTCTTGTAGACTTTAGGCAAATCAATGTTATGCTTTTTGATGATATGTGTGAGCTCATCAATCTTCTTAGAATGGCAACGATGCTCCTCATGACCAATATTTTTACAATAAGCACAAGTAGGTCTCTCCCTCGTTGGTGAATTATCTCTCTTGGAAGAGGATGAATCTCCTTGTTGTGGAGAAGATAGTGCTTTTTCTTTAGGCTTTGATTGCCATTTCTTCTTGTTTGAGTTGTCCTTTCCTTGATTTCCTTTGTTCCCTTGATTTGCCACTAATGCTTGAGACTTAGAAGCCTTAAGAATGCCCATGCTTATCAACTTAGTTTGTTCCATCATCGACATTTCATTGAAAGCATCAAATGTAGGCATTGTGTAGCTTGAACCCATTGTCATCCTATGGGTTTGGAAACTAGAAACAAATGTTGCATATTCTTGTGGAAGCTTGCCTATCAAGTTGAATATCAATTGAGTATCCTTCTTATCAATGCCACAATCTTTGAGTTGTGCCCTCAAATCATTTGCCTTAGTGACATAATCTTGTATAGTATCAAAGTTCTTGGGATCCAACATGGTGAGATCACTATCAATTTGACATCCCCTAATCTCATCAACTTGACCATACAAGTCTTGAAACTTTTGCCAAGCATCCTTGATTAGAGTACACTTCTCAATATGAAAAATGAGATGCTTTGATACATATTTTCTTAAGGTACCAATTGCCATGATATTTTTAGTGAGCCAATCCAAGTGACCAACTGGATCAACCTTAGGATCAGCGGGAGCAACAATAGTTCCATCAATGTAATGAGTGAGTCCTTTTTCCATAAGTTTACTCCATGCATCAATTTTCCAAGTAGCATAATTATGTGGAGTTAAGAGAGGAAACTTAGAAGAACCCATAGTAGCAAAAAGGAAGGAACAAGAGCACAAAAGCACAAGAGACACCCCCCAAATTCACTCAATCAAAGCACCCCCCCAAAAATGATGATTTTGACACTTTATATGTAGTGCGTGTACAATAGGCCACTTGCAAAAAATGGAAAGGTGGACTTCTGATTTTGTTTTACAACTACCCCAATAGGTTAAGAACTACAAAGCAAAAGATTAGAAAGATAGATCTATGCAATACAAATGCCAAATTGGCCAAATAAGACCATATGATGAAAGTACAATTTCTACCCAAAATTGTTGAAAACTGATAGCAGATTATGAAAGTAGATGAAAAATTGTGCACTTTAAAAAAAACAGCACCTGAAAAGGAGTCCATATGAGCCCAAATGAAGCCTCCAAAGTTGTAAAAATTGGGATTTCATAATTTCTAAAAAACCTGTATCCGAAATTCTGAAAAATCCTACACCATTGTATAGATCATGAAATTCTACCTCAAAACAAAAAAAATTGCTCGAAAAAAGGAGTCTGGATGAGTGAGATATTGTTTATTTGAAAATTGTCTGCAAAATTATAATTTCTAGAAACTTTCCGTCGTGGCTTCAAACTTCAAATGCCTCTAGATTTGGCCTCTAAAGTCCAATTTGGATGAAACAAAAGGAAAAAATGTCTTTCTTGAACCTCCTCAATCCAATGGTGACCTCAAATTTGACCCATCAAACTTAAATAATAACCTGCAATAGAAAGCTCCAAAATGCAAACTCCATATAATATCAAATTTCTCTCAATTGGTAAACCAATGACACTCTAATGGATTTGATACCATGTGAGATTTTGCCAAGATCAAGAGGCAATGGAAAGCACAAATAAGAGAGAACAAAATAGATGATAGAATAAACTATATTCTATCAAGATGAAAATACTAATCAACTGGATCATCAAGCATTTGTTACATACAATGAATATGAGCCTGCTTATATAGGCAAGGCTATATGGATATGTGAGCACACAAACATGACATGTGGCTCAATAAGAAACAAGGGTAGGTAGGAAATAGGTGTGGGTAGGTAGGAGAAACAATAAAATATTCCACATGAGGTGGATCACCCACCGAAGGTGGAGTGTAACAACAAGATCAACACCATAAAAGGTGGAAATTCTCCTACACACACTATCCCAATGTGGCACAAACACCCAAGTGTCTCATACCCAAACTACTATGAAATGAATTTCCTAAGTAAATTAAGTATAGTGTAATAATATTCAAGATGAATAATTATTTACACCAACAATAACAATTTTTGTCCTTATCTGAATCAATCTTCCAATCGATGTTCAATTTCATCACATTAAATCAAGTTGGACATTTTCAATTGCTAATCGATTCTTGTTCAATCAAGTTTGGAATTAGTTTGATCGCTTCACTCAGTCGATTCTTGTTCAATCAAGTTTGGAATCAGTTTTATCACTTTGCTCAGTCAATTCTTGTTCAATCAAGTTTGGAGTTGGTTGCCTCTCTTTGCTCAACCTAGTTCAATCAAGTTCTAGATCGATGCTCATTTCTTGATCAATCAAGTTCAAGAACGGTATCTCACTTTGCTCAGTCCTAGTTCAATCAAGTTCAAGATCGATATCTCTTTCATCAATTTGTTTAGTTTCATCACTTTAAATCAAGTTCAACATCTCGTTCTTCATCGGTTTGTGATCCATCAAGTTCAAAACTGATATCTATTTGACATCAACTATTCTTTGAACCAACGCATTGCTTGCACATTAATTCAAAGAGGGGAAAATGTAATACCCTTAAAATGGTCACCAAAACCATAGGCCCATAATCTCGACAACATCACCAAGGTCCTAACCAAAGGCAATTAAATCAACCTTGAGCACCTAGTTAATTAATTCTTCAATCATTAATGTTACATGGCAAATTAATCACTCTATATTAATTAAATATTTATTTAATTAATTAAATCATTTTGATCAATTATCTTATTTATTTAATTAAATATCCTAGCATATTTAATTAATAAATAAATTTCCCATTTATCACAAAAAAAAGAATTAATTGACAAAAAGACAAAAAAGAGGAATTAATTTACAAAAAGAGATTAATCACAAAAAGAGGAATTAATCTGCAAAAGAAATAGTTAAATTGAAAACAAAATAAAAGAATTAAATTGAGAGAAGAAATCAAACTTAAGATATTTCTTATTTAAAAATTGAGATAACTTGAGAAATCATAAAAGCAATTAAATTGAATTAATCATCTTCTCTAAAAATAAAACTCAAGCTTTTCTTGAGGAAAGAGGTTCAGTTACATTAAAAAGGGTTTTTCTAAATAAAAATCTTGAGCAAATTAAAGAAAAGTGCATGGAATCAACTAAATTTTATCTTCAATGCAGACTTAGACTTATATTTTGAATGCATTCGATCAAGCTATAATTGGAATCTATCTCGAGATTAACTTAATCAAATCTCTCAATTATTTAAATTATCCTGAATTGTGCTTTTTCTTGAGGAATCTCAACCGCTCATTATTTATCAATCTTGACCGTTGGTCTCTCTTTTGAGTCTCTATAATTTCAGCCATCTCTCATTCAAGACACCCTGGAGATTTATTGTTATTGTGCAGTTTTTGCTCTAGAGTCATTAAAGATATTGTGATTTGAGATTATTGCATCTTAGTTTATTTTTTTGCATATTTAGTTTAATTATAATTGCTTGATTTCATTTAGCTTAATTATTCATTCATTTAGCTTAAATTTAATTCATTTAGTTTAATCTTGCATCCATTTAGCTTATTCTTGTGCTCATATATATTAAATCCTTCATCTTGGTGTATTCTAGTCATTGGTATTGCTTAGACAAATTTGAGAGAAAGTCTATACTCGTATATTTTAGAAGGCAATAGGTCTATTTTTTATGTTTTTAATATTCATGATTATATCTATCTAACCATGCATGCAATGACTTAATTGAAGTGTTGTGTCTTACATCTTGTAGACTTTATCCACTTTTCACACACACTAGTTTCAAATGATGAAACAAGCTATTTCATAAGCCCTTACCCCTTACAAGCTCGGTGATCTTGCTATTAATGTCATATTCCATGACTTTGGTTATCCATCCAACTCTCCTTTCACTAATATCCTTGTTCAAAAGGAAATCCCTTTAACTATCATGTGGGACTAATAATTGGATTCTATTATTAGATAACATGTGTCTAAACTTCTTCAACACCCTAATAATTGTGAGGACTTGTTTCTCTATAATACTTAAGCTCATAGTCCTTTAATCCTTCACTAAAGAAAGCAATGGGCTATTCTAAATTATCTTTTTTCATTTGTTTTAGGATAATTGAGATGCTTGACTCTCCTCCTAGGGTATAGACGATAAAATCATTTTTATAATTAGGATGGAAAAGAGTAGGAGCTTGAGAAATTGCATCCTTGATATCTTCAAAGCTAGTCTTTCCTTCTTTGGTCCATCTAAAACTTAAATCTTTCTTTAACATGGTTGTGAGAGGTTTTACCATAGCAAGAAGGTTGGGAATGCACCTTCTCATAAATTTGATCCTACCAAATAAACTCTACAATCATTTTTTGTGACTAGGGAGTGGAAGAGAAAGGATAGCTTCCACTCATTCTAGATCTATGGCTAAGCCATCCTTTGGTACAATGTGTCCTAACTTCTTCCCTTGATCAGTAGAAACAACATTATTGAACATTTTGGGTCAACCTTGGCCATGCAAATAACTAGTCTAAGATATACCACTAGCTAAAGCCCTATTATTTTCACAAGGCATAAAACCCTAAACCCCTTAAGGCTTCATGCCTTAACCCTTTTTTAGCCTGGTTATTTTCTTTCATTGACCAATTATGGCAGCCACTTCAGTTAAGGCCCACTAGTTGGAGGGGGCTTCTTCATTCAAATTACCTAGCATTTTACCCACAACCAATGGTTGGGAGGATCATCTATCTTATCATAATATCACAGTGGTTCAGACTTACCTTTGGATCCCCTTGCAATACTATAGTGAATATTTTATTTACTGCTATATCACAACTATTGGAGCTCATGATGGGTTCCCCTTGGCGATATGGTGGTGGTGTCTAAAGCTTCATCGCATTATTGCGGCAGTTTGAAAGAAAATTTAAGTTCCCCCAATGGTATGGTGATGATGTTGGTTGTACCTAGAGGAATTCTAACTATTCTATCACAATGATTAGATCCTAGAAGTGAGTGCCCTCGATGGTGTTGCGGTGATTGGTAGGGAAGGAGCAAAATATGTTATCACGGGGTCACGGTGGTTATCCCTAACTATCGCTTGACCCCTACAATATGGTGATAGTCCACCTATGGTGTGAATGTCTTATTACTGGTCCACTGCAATAGTTTGGGCATAACATTGCGTTCCCCCTACAAGGTTGTAGTAACTTTGGTGATGATAATTATTTGTTATCGCGGTATCGTAGCGGTAAAAGAATAAGTTTTATCATTGGTTGTAATACCGTGGTAAGATTGTTTAAGTTGATGGGGCTGGCTTTCATGGCACAAGATCTAGTGGCTCAAATTTAAATTGGAGGTGATCGTTGAAATTTAAACAACTATCAAGTAGTGGTTGTTGACTTAATGGGTCAAAAATTAGTTTCTGACCCTGTCGATGAACCGAATCAAATCTGATCTACTCCAACCACTTTCACCAAGTCTGAGGGAAACTGTCATTACTCCATCATGCTCCTATAGATGTTTCCCTCTATCTCCCATGCTCATTTATTGTAGATTGAAGACTTATGGGCCTAATAGAGGATGTTCAGACGTCATCCCAATGTAGGAGCTATCTTAATTTTATGGATTGTTGCTCCTTTTTCAGTTCGGTGAGGATCTATAGGGCATGCGATGATTAGATCAATCTTCTTAGATCTAATCCTCTTTCTTTGCAACCTAACCCTAGTTGGTTAGGGTTTTTGAACCCAGTGTTTCATCTGAGTTATTCCTAGTCTATAAATATAAATTTGTAACCCTTTCTAAGGGTCCTCCCACTATTTCTCTTATAGGAATCATATTTTCTATAACTGTAAGCTTTCCTCTTCCTTTACATCAATAAAATTGTCTATCTTGCCATTTTTCAGTCCAAATATTTTGTGTAAGGTATATTACCTCTTTATCTGAATGCATTATTTTTTGTTCTCATCTTATGTGATTGTGTTAAAACCCTTGTAGACGTTGTCTGTGAATTGCCCCTTCATTCCTCTCTTCATCTTACAAGATTCTAACATTTGCATATTCTTTGGGAGCTGATTAAAATAGAAAGTTGTGCATATATTTGGTTAGTTTCTATTGATGTCTTATGCAGTTATGGGCAGAGAGGATCAACTTTGAATCTAGGTGCATCACCTCTCATTTCCCTTTTAGCATTATTTCTCTCATTTTTCCCCCTAAAACCATAGAATAGACTTTACAACTTTTGGGTTGGTCCAACACTACACTATAATTGCAAAGGAAGTTGACCTTCTCTAGAGACTCGGCCTCACATGCACAAGGTCCCACAATTGGAGCTTATTTACATGTTTCATAAGGTTGTTGATCATTAGTGTTCAACAAGGATTCAATGTTGTTCTTAGTATTCTAAGCCTTTATAAGCAGTTACCATTCAAGCACTTGGCCACACTGATGATAGATCTGTTGGAATCAAGGAACACTGAGAGGGGGGTGAATCAATGTTCTGCAATTTTAAACTTTGTTAAACTGCACATTCAACCACTTAATATATATGAGCAAAACAAAGATGCAAGAATATAAACCAAATAGCCACAACACTATAACACCAAGATTTTTATATGTGTAAACCCGATTAAGGGAAAAACCACAGTGGGTATGAACCCACAATATAAATATACTTTGCAGAAGTATAGAAATATTACAAAGGGGAATGCACATGCATTCAAGCACGCTACCTCGAGCTCACTACTCAAACAAAGGAGGCTCACTATCTATAAATATATTACAATAGATTACTGAAGTATGTGAACTAAAAGTAGCATCGACAAATACCTAGTGATAGTTCTAGTTAAGCACAATAATCAAACGTTCCACACTTATCTCACTCTGCTTTGTTCCACTGTCCTTTCATGAATCGAGATCATAAATCTCATACCTATGCACGTGAAGCTACGCACACTCGATCACACAAACTTTTTGCATATCATTGATGATCAAAATGATCATAACAATCAGCATTATATATCCGCAACACACATTCATATCGGTTATATGTCAGCTCAAGAACATCTATCATATTCACAAACATATTGGAAAGAGATATTGTTCTGGTGAAGATTGATGCATGATTGATTCTCAGGATTTGTCATTCATGGCAACCTATTTCACAAATCACATCCGGTGTACATAGATTTAGTTCACTGAAAGTCATATTGTTCATAATGCATAAGTCTGGAAGGTGGAACACAGTAACCGGTAAAGCATGAGATCATTGTGTATATCTTGATATTGGTGATGTAATGTTGGTTGCAGTGATCAAGGCAAATGATTTTAGGTACGAGGTATCTTAGTTCATAATTCCAGTATCTATTTCTGATTCATAAGCGAGATTGAAGGTTTGGTATCTGGTACTTCAGTTAGAGTAGAGCTATTTTGATGTAACGTGTGATGTGGAATTGTTGGGTTGTTTTTGATGTTTCATTTCATATTTGAGGTGATTGGGCCAACTCATATGAATCTTGTTATCATTTTGTTTAGGTCTACATTTATATTTGTGGATGGATTGAGTCGAATTGGTGATACATGTTTCATGTTGCGTGTTATGTGGTTTTTGTGAAGCCGACATGTTTGTGATCTTATTAGGTTGTGTGGATATATTATGTCAATCCAGATGATCATTTTAAGTAATGGTATATGTGAATTTGAATGTGTGGTATGTGGATGAGCATCCGAATGTAGAATTGGTGCTCTGGTAGATGACTATGCAACAAAACAGGGTAGAAAGTCAGAGAAGCATTTGACAGTTAGATTATGCTTAACCAGAACTAATCTTTGGCATTTTTAGATGTTATACTCTAGCTCAAACATTGTGATTACTCTTGTATCTCATTTGTAGGATAGTGAGTCCTCCAAGGTTGTTTTTTATGTATTTGATCAATGAGCTCTAGGAAGTGTGCTTGAATGTAAGTGCATTCCACTTATGTAATATTATTATACTTCTACCTATAGTATAATAATAATATTGTGGGTTCAAATCCCATCATGGTTTTTCCTTTTCCAGGTTTCCACGTAAATATAATGTCACCAAAGTGTATTGGTGGTGAAAAATGTGTGAATGAGAGATCAAGAGGAAAACTACCCTTTCCCTCCGAGGAGAGATGAGAGTTTTACTATGAATTTCTCTTCAAACACTTTTCACCTATTATATTGGAAGAGGAGAAGAAAATTCACTAGATTAAATCTCCAAAGAAGAAGATATAATTCTGAGTGAAATGAGAATGATAAGTTAATCTCCTCTTCCTATTTGAAATGGAAAGGAACTGATTGAATTATGTAGTGCAAAAGTGAAAAAGAGCTAATTATTACTTGAGATCGGAGTAGGGGATGAAGTTGTGCACCTAGATCTAGTAGTAATATGTCGAGACGAAGTCGTCCTGCAAATTTGAGGAAAAGCTGCCCAGACCATGGTGATAATGTACATTGTCCTCAGAAAAATCCATGAAATGAAAAGGGTTTTTTCACCTCTGCAAATGGAGCTTGAATCCGAAAGTAAAGTTGCACACCTACAACCTACACATAGAAAAGAGAGGAGAATGGGTTGGGATTGGGGGTTTACCTTCAGGTCAAACCCTAGTTTTGGAATTAACGAAGTAATGAAAGAAGATACTTGCAAGTAGATGTAAATGAAAGACTGAAATGTAAATCACCTCAAGGGAGGTTGTGATAGAAATGTTCGTATAAATGCTTGTGTGGAATTGAATGTTGGAATCAATCTCCTCTTCAATGGTTGAATCCTTGACTTGAATGCAACACCTATCCTTGAAGGCAGACTTGAGATGCTCAATGTTGAAAAAGAATGCTTGAATGCTCTTGAATGCTTGATCTCATGTAAACTTCCCACTCATCCAACTTAACAAAATTCTCCAAAATGAGAGGGAAAATGCAACTTAAATAAATGTCAATTAGGGTTAATGAAACTAATTTTTGTCACAAGATGACATCGAGGAAGTTTTCCCACTCACTACACAACCTACAATGCATGCTCAAGAAAGGTTAATGCCCCAAAATAGGGCAGGGACAAGGGCATGGCTTAACCAAATTCTCAAAAAAGAGAGGGAAAATGCAACTTATATACATGTCAATTAGGGTTAATGAAACTGATTTTTGTCACAAGATGACATCGGGGAACTTTTCCTACTCACTGCACAACCTACAATGTGCCATGCCCCTATCCTGCCCCTTTCTCCAAGGCAGAGTGCAGAAAGGGTGATGTGGAGGCCAAGGGAGAATCAGATTCTAAGGATTGAGCAGTCTTTGGTCTCTGATCAGGATAGGGGATTTTATCTCATGTGTATGAGGACCCTAATGTGATCAAAAATTGCTAGGATCATAATTTTATGACACTACATTCAGCCCCCACTTTAGCGGGAGTATGAGCATATGCCAATACTGTCGGTAAAGTACAAGGAAACAAGATTAAAAGAATTTTACCACATCAAGGAGGCAAGATGTGCCAAGCCCCTGGTGGACTTAGAATCTTATGACTTTGATTGACAAAGTAAAAGGGAAGATTAAGAAAGGGAGAACCATGACTACAAGTAGCAAATTTCCCCTCACTATGAGTCATGAAAGCAAGGATACCAAAGATTACAAAGAAAAACAAAGTTCACTAAGTAATTATAAGTATTAAGAAGGAAAATATGAGTGAATTGTATTCTCCCACATTAAAGTGATTGTGCACGCCCTATCGGGAGCGTTTTCTTTAAGGTAGGATACACCCAAGAGAGAGAGAAGAGAAGGAGCATGTTATCACAAGGATTTATCCCCCAATCGAGGAATAAACCCAAGGATAATGAAGACAAAACATGAGGTATGAGGTAGTTTCACTTTCCTCGGGGTCAGTATATTGTATGATAACTCATGTATATCATGTATGTATATGTATATAATAATAGTAATTCCCCAAAGGACACTACCTTAGAAGAAAGGGAAGAGAGGATGCCTTTCAAGTCAACATGAAAGAGACCAAAAGAGATATCAATGGTTTGCATCATCCTCAAGTAGACATTAAGGGGATAATAGAAGAATAGGGATACACATAGAAGAATGGTTACAAAAGAACAAGAAAGGAGAGAGAGAGAGAGAGAGAGAGAGAGAGAGAGAGAGAGAGAGAGAGAGAAGATCTAGAGTGCTAATATTTCTAATCTAGCACAACATCCGCCTCCCGATCTTGTTGATCACTATTTTTGGAAGGCAAGAAACATGCCAGAGGAGAGAAATTGAGCACAATAGGTGGATCTATCACAAGGTCCAAACAAGGACTATGCTCATGTTGTAAGTCACTTTGTTCGATTCTAGGAGCTAGGATTAGGGTTTGTGAAAATTCAGTTGATAAATGATTGTCCATATCAACATATTCATACTCACTATCAGAAGCATTAGGAGTTGTATTTCCATCATGAATAACATTTTCATCCATTTCTTCATCAAAGTTTAGAGAAAGAGGAGCAAGAACACGAATAGGAGTAAAACCATCACATGTTTTGTGTAACTTATGATTTGGAGATGTAGGTTGAACATCTTGCTTGGGAGAAAAGGGAATCATGTCAAATGTCAAAGTCTAAGGGGATTGAGTATTTTGAGGGATAGCTTCATGAGCTCAAACATTGCATCTTCATCGGTGTTCTCTTGCACAATGATTTCGTCGAGTCTTAGTGGAAGGTTGAGAAGGAGGAGGAACACTTGAAAGAGTAGGGATGTTTCTCTCCTTAATAGTTGAAGGTTTAGGTTGAGGTCTTTAGGTTGAATAAGAGGAGAAGAAGGCCTCTTCTCTCGATAAGAGGAAGGAGGTGGAACTACACCATATAAAAGAGAAATATTAGGTGTAGGAAGGAGACCAAGTCCATCATGAGGAGGAGGTACAGGTCTAACCTTAGTAAGAATATTGTTGTTCTTCTTAGGAGAAGGTATAGTCATATCCATAGGAATAGGTTCATGATATTCCTTTAGAGGGAGATTAGTTCTATCCATGAGGAGAAGAACCTCATCTTGAAGAATAATAGGAATGTCAAGTGTTGGGGATCTAGGTTGACTTAAGGATAAGATCATATCTTTCTTCCATTTTTGATAAGATTGAAAAAGAGCATCACTCCTTGATGGAAGAGATTGAAATTGCTTAGGCCAAAGGAAATCAATAGGAACACCAGGGCTTCTTTTAGATGGACAAAATAAGCTATGGTTCATAGTTATGATTTCTCCATCGTGAGGAAATTTCAGACACTTGTAGATTGGAGAAGCAATAGTCTTTATGGAAGATAGCCAAGGATAGCCCAACTTCACATGAAATTTCTCAAAAGAGGGTATGATTAAAAAGTCAACATCCATGAATTTAATATGTTCTTAAATAGGAAGGGCGATAGAGCCAATGGTAGGAAAAGAGAATCCATCAAATAACTTTACAACCACATTAGAAGCATCATATATTGGTTTATGCAATCGTAAAGTGAAAAGATACTCCTCAATGATGATATTAACCATGAAAGAGGGATCAATAAGGACACAACAACAAGGTATATCCTTAACCTTCGCAACTATGTATAAAGGACCATCAGGTTCTCTAATGGTCTCACTAGGGTCAAATGTAATACAAGGATCCTTAGGCATATGTTGTTTTTCTTCGGAGCCATAGAGGTGAATTCCTTAGTAGAGAAAGAATTAGGCACAATCTCAATAATGTTAGAGGTATGAGAAGGCAAGAGATCAGTGAAAATCTTAAGATTTTTATTAGGAGGAGCTATTGATTTATTCCCTTCATCATTCACACTTGCCACATATATAGTATTGTTATCAATTAAATCTTAAATCTTATTTTTCAATGTGAAACATTTCTCAATATCATGACCAGGTTGACGATGAAATTGACAAAATGAATTGTTATAAAAATAAGGGGATGCAAGTTTAGAAGGATCAACTTTGTTTATAGGAGGAAGTTTGATAACATTTCTTTGCAACAACTGAGACATAATACTATGTAAAGATTCATTCAAAGAAGTAAATTGTCTTTCTCTTTGGAAAAATTTAAAAATAAAAGGCACACCTGTTGTAGCATTCACATTGTTGTTGTTGATTGTATCATTGAACTTGATGAAGCTTTTTGTTGGTTTTAAATTCACAAATAGTTGTTGAACACTCTCCCCCTTATCACTTGGAGCCATAGGAGTGGATTGCTCCATTTGACTCACAGCTAGTTGATAATTGTGGAGTGTTGCGCACAACTACGAAAAGCAAGTAAACTCAGACAAAAGAAGATTTTCCCTAATATCTTTTTGTAAATTAGAAATAAAAATTCTTTGAATATCATTATTAGGTACATGAAAATAAATTTGAGCACACAAATGCTTATATCTACCAATGAAATCAGTCACTTTTTCTTTAACACCATGTTTACAATGCATTAAATCAGTCAAAGTGATTTTAGGACCAATGTTATTTTGAAATTTTTGGATAAAAGCATTTGCCAATTGTTGAAAGGAAGTGATAGAATAAGAAGGAAAAGATAAATACCATTGTAAAGCCTTATGTCTCAGTGTTCTTGTAAATAATTTGTCAAGAAATCTTTGATCATAAGCAAAATCAGTACACAAGGTTTGAAAGGTTTTGACATACGTAAGAGAATCACCTTTTGCATTATAGAGTTCTAATTGAGGGATCTCAACATGTTTAGGTGGTACAACTTTAACAATATCAAGTGAAATTGGGCTCGCAACATCAAAGGTGGGCACACTAAACTTGGATTGACTCATAGAAGCAATTTGTTGCTGTAAGGAAGACATGGCTTGAGCAAAATTGTTAATTTCCGCTTCGATAGAAGAATGGATGTTAGACATAGTTGATTGAGAAGGTCATGTGATGTTATTGAAGGAAGGCATGGATTGAGAATAAGGTGGTGGGACATTTTGATAAGTAGGCATAGGTGATGATTGGGTAGGAAAAGGGACACTTAAAGGAGGAAAAAAGTTGTTGAAGGAATTGTCCCCTTGTGTCACATTGATTGGTTGAGGAATAATAGGAATACTTATGGAAGACATAGGTAAAGATGGAGGATTAAATGAAGAAGAGGGATTGCCCCCATGACAAATGGTTGTAGGGATGAAATTTTGAGTTGAAGTAGCCATGATGTTGGAGGTAAAAGTAGGAATACTAGTCATAAGAATAGTCAAAGGAATTGAAGGATTGACTTGTGTTGAAGGTTGTGAATAACCTAGGGTTTCAAAACAACTCTTGATAGGCATGACATTAGAATCAACAATATGTGCAATGCCAAGAAATATATCAAATCCATTCTTATCACATAGAATCATGTGTTTGAGACCTTCAATTAATGGAAGAGCTTCACTATTAGGGTATTCTTGGGACATCCATTGTTAAAAGTTATCAAATTGATTCTCCAATGTGGAAACTTGATCTATAGAGACTCTAGTTAAAGCTTCTTCTTCATCAATGGGGTGAATAGGCACATGATTAGGATGGGAAGAATTAGCATGATCCTCATTAAAGGAGTCACCCAAATTAGGCTCCATCTCCTCAGTAATTAAACCTTTGGAGGCCTTAATTCTAATGCTTCATCTAATGAGGATAGTGTAGGTAGGACTAATAGTGGTGAAACTCATGCAATAGAGGGAAAATTTGAATTTTGAATTTTGAATTTTAAATTTTGAAGTATAGGAACAAAGCTTACAAAATTGAGTAATGCAAAATTTAAGAAAATAATGATTACGCAATTTGAACTTAGTTGGAGGAAGAGGATGACACAATTTCCAAAAAAAATGAAAGGAAATTGGAATTTTAAAATTAGGGCCAAGGGAATACCACTTAATTTTAAAATCAAAATTTTTAAAATCAGGGCATATTATAATTAACCTCTTAATTTTAAAAAAATTCTTGAAATTTGAAATATTGAATTTTGGAGGTATTTTCGATTCTAGAGGGATAAAAAATTGACAAAATCAACCAATCTTCTAGATTTAGGCTATTAAATACAGTCATAACAGCCTCTCAAAATTTTGGGAAAAAACTGGAGGATCGTGGCGGGAACGCACATGGTCTAACCAACTTTTTTTGAAATTTTCAAGGATGAATCTTACGATGATTTCAAAGATAAACCCCAAATATTGATGAATTTTATGATTTCTAGATGGGCAAAATTATGGTTCAAATGTAAAAATAGGACCCTATTAGGGTTTTGAAGAAAAAGAGGAATTTAATTGCAAATTTGAAAAAGGTCAAACCTAATGGATGGGGACACCTTGGAAAATATTTAGAAATTTGAATTTGAATGAAATTAATTGAAATTCGCACAAAAGAAAATTAAATTTGAAAATTAGGGTTTTATGACCTAACCACTTAATTTTGAAATTTAAATTTTGGGAAAAAAGGAGGGAAATTGAACATTTGAATTGTAGAAATGAAAACAAGTCTGAGAACAATTAGAAACCTGAAAATGAAATGAAAATCCAATTTTCGCAGAAGTTCAAGATGATTTTTGAAAATTAGGGTTTTAACAAGTAACCTCTTAATTTTGTAAATTTGAATTGCAATTTGAACAAGACAATGAGGAAATTGAATTTGACAAAAAAAAACATTTTTTTACATCTAAGATAACCACAAGCAATTTTTACAAATCACAAGTTCAATTTTAATTTTAAAAACTAGGGTTTTTAATGATTTATACACTAAGTTTACAGAAATTGGAAACATGCAAATGAAAAATATGCAATTTTGTTCAAAGGAAAGCATGCAAGACATCAGGTTCACCAAAATGTAATGTCACCAAAGTGTATTGGTGGCGAAAAATGTGTGAATGAGAGATCAAGAGGGAAACTACCCTTTCCCTCCAAGGAGAGATGAGAGTTTCACTACAAATTTCCCTTCAAACCCTTTTCACCTATTACATTGGAAGAGGAGAGGAATATTAACTAGATTCACTCTCCAAAGAAGAAGATAGAATTCTGAGTGAAATGGGAATGATAAGTTAATCCCCTCTTCCTATTTGAAATGGAAAGGAATTGATTGAATTATGTAGTGCAAAAGTGACAAAGAGCTGATTATAACTTGAGATCAGAGTAGGGGATGAAGTTATGCACTTGGATTTGGTAGTAATATGTCAAGATGAAGCCACCCTGGGAATTTGAGGAAATGTTATCGCGGGAATGTACACGGTCCTCCGAAAAAATTCGCAAAATGAAAAGGGTTTTTCTACCTCTACAAATGAAGCCTGAATCTAAAAGCACATTTGTGCACTTGGAACCTACACATAGAAAAGAGAGGAGAATGGGTTGGGATTTGGGGTTCCCCTTCAAGTCAAACCCTAGTTTTGGAATTAACCAAGTAATGAAAGAAGGTACTTGCAAGTAGATGTAAGTGAAAGACTAAAATGTAAATCACCTCAAGGGAGGTTGTGATATCAATGTTGATAGAAATGCTTATGTGGAATTGAATGTTAGAATCAATCTCCTCTTCAATGGTTGAATCCTTGACTTGAATGCAACACCTAGCCTTGAAGGGAGACTTGAGATGCTCAATGGTGGAAAGAAATGCTTGAATGCTCTTGAATTCTTGATCTCATGTAAACTTCCCACTCATCTAGCTTAACCAAATTCTTCAAAATGAGAGGGAAAATGTAACTTAAATACATATCAATTAGGGTTAATGAAACTGATTTTCATCATAGGCTGACATCAGGGAAGTTTTCCCGCTCACTGCACAACCTATAACGCATGCTCAGGAAAGGGTCCTGCCCCAAAATAGGGCAGGGACAAGGGTGTCACACCCCTATCTTGGAAGGAAAAGGGTGCCACGCCCCTGTCCTAGGGAGGACAAGGGTGCCATGCCCCTGTCCTACCCCTTTCTCTAGGGCAAAGTGCAGATAGGGTGATGCGGAGGCCAAGGGAGAAGCAGATTCTGAGGGTTGAGCTGTCTTATGTCTTTGATCAGGCTAGAGGAATTGATCTCATGTGCGTGAGGACCCTAATGTAGTCAAAAATTGCTAGGGTTGCAATTTTATGACACTACAGTAAAAATATTGGTGTTATGGTTGTGTGGTTGATTATTTTATGTTTTTTCACTTTACTTTCTTTCTTATACATCCAGTGGCTTATGAATCAGATTAACAAATTTGAAAATTGTAAAACACTAATTCACCCCCCCCCACCTCTTAGTGTTTATTGATTCCAAAAATTTGTATCAGAGCTTAGTTCCTCAAAATAATCCTAACATCTTGAGGAAGATCTGAGAGATTGAATCAATGGATTTCGGTTTGCAGAAGTAGCTTACTATGGCACTTAAAGATCTTGATGCAGTTATGAAAGAGAAGAGTAGCCTAAGGAGGAGTCCGGAAGCAGAAGAAAATTTCATTGAATCTATGAAGGAACAAGTAAATGTTGGCAAGAGACATTGTACCAGTGAAGATTCATGCATGGAGATTTCTTAGGGTTTGTCATTCATGGCAACTCAGTCAATAAACTGTATCCGGTGTGCATAGATTTGCTTTACCAGTAGCCATATTGTTCATAAGGCATAAGTTTGGAAGGTGGAACATAGTAACTAGTAGAGCATGAGATCATTGTGCATATCTTGATGTAATTTTGGTTTTGGTGATTAAGGCAGATGATTCAAGGTTCAAGGTAGATTATTTCATGATTTTTGTATCTGGTCTTGATTCGTGAGAAAAATCAAAGGTCCGGTATCTTGTAATTCAGTTTAAGGTAGAGCTATTTTGGTGTAATGTGTGATCCAGATTTGTTGGGATGATTTTGGTGATCAATTTTTTGTTTGAGGCGATTGGACTGACTTATGGGAGGCTTATTATCTTCATGTTTTGGTCCACATTTGAATTTGTGGAAGGATTGAGCCGACTTGGTGATACATGATTCATGTTTCATGTTATGTGGTTTCTGGAAGCCAACTTGGTTAATGATTCCTTTTCTTGGTGCAGATATATAAGATCGATTTTCTTGAACATTATAGTATGTGTTATGAGTGAGGGAATTCTGTATGAGTGAATTTTCATATTTTGGTGCTTCGGTGTATGATAGAGCAGGAAAACAGAGCAAAAAGATAGATTAGTTGCTAAAGATAATCTGAGCCTAACCAAAACTCTATTTTGTCATATTTAGATGCTATACATCAATTCATTCACTATTGTAATCATTTTTAATATCCTGTAAGACAATAAGCCTTCCTCTAGTTTGTAGCCCTTTTTGTAATTAAGCATGAGCTCTAGGCAGTGTTCCTGAATGCAAGTGCATTCCCCTTATGTAATATTATCATACTCCTAGCTATAGTATAATAATATTGTAGGTTCAAATCCCACTATGGTTTTTCCCTTTTCGGGTTTCCACGTAAAAATATTAGTACTATGGTTGTGTGGTTGTTTACTTTATATTTATGCACTTTTCTTTCTTTCTTATGCATCAGTGGTTTAAGAATCAAATTGGTAACTTTAAAAATTGTAAATCAATGATTCACCCCCCCTCTCAGTGTTCATTGATTCCAACAGTCAATACATCAAGAGAGAAGAGAAATCAAATAATGGATAAACTCAAGGAGAAAAAAGAGAAAAACATTGACAATCAAGCCCTACAAGATAGGACAGATGAATGTGAGAAGCATGCTAGAGAGCATGCAGTCTTGGAGAATGAGATACAATCCATTGTGATGAAGCTGACAAAGCAAATTGAAGACTGAAAGAAGAATGAAGAAACCCCAACTCGAACATTGAAGGATAGATCTAATGAATGTTGCAGGTTGAACTATGAGAATGATCAATTCAAGCTTTAATTGGTGCAATGTAAGAATGATGGACAAGAACTTGAAAGGCAAATCATAATTTTGAGAGATGAGCTTTCTACTACTCATGAGTATAAAGAGAAATTCAAAGCTAGCTTAGCCTAAATGGATGAGATGTTGGAAAGTTAGAGACATGGTAAAGACATTTGAGGACTTGGATATGAGAAAGGAGAATCTATTAGGATTCCCAAATATACTGAGAGGGGGGGGGTGAATCAGTATCTGACCGGTGATAGAATTTTCTTAACTTATAATATGAAAAGCAATTCAAAACTATGTACCGGCAAACTAGAATTAATTCAGTAAATAAGAACAATTAAAAAAACATGAAAGACACACCATAACACAATATTTTAATGAGGAAACCTGATGTGGGAAAAACATCAGAGGGATTTGTGACCCACAATATTCTCTTACTGGCCAATAAGGGAATATTACTATTACAATAGGGGCATGCACATGTAGGAAGGCCAAGTGCTTAGAGCTCACTACTCAATTACAAAAGAAGTCTCACTGACTTACAAAATTGGATTATACAAATCCAATTTCATGTACTGCTTTAGATCAGCATCTACTATGCTAGATTCAGTACCAGTTTAAGCTCTGCAATAATCATAAACCCTTATCCAAAATCTGCCTTAAAATTCGCATATTAGGTCTGCAATAATCCTTCCATCTATATGTCTCCTAAATGATATACAAGATCTCATACTTATATGAGTCTTATTACAATCCATCATATCGGCTTAAAAAAGGATTTTACAACTAAATACAAAATACAATTAAACAAAATTCTTGTCAGCCATGGTGTCGGTAATCTTTCTTTTTGGTGCTGGTGAACTGTATGTCAGTGTAGAGTCTGTCGGTACTAGTGCCTGCCAGTATCATATGATTGTAAGGTTGCCATCAATGAAAATACCTTTAATCACCTACAATTTCTCATTGGAGTGTGTATTTGCTAACAATCTCCCCCTTTGGAATTGATGGCAACACTCATGAGAAAAAACCAAAAAGTGTCCAAAAAAGATGTCCAAAAAGAATTTGCCAAAATTGTCTTACCAAAACTATGTTATCAAAATGTATGCTCCCCCTGAGCTAATGATGTCTTTCTTCTGATCATTTTTCTCATCTCCACTACTCCCCCTTTGACATCAATGACAAAGTTTGTCATTCACTATCAGTGGAGTTTGGTTCCTACCTAGATCCTTGTAACCAGTGGGTTACAATCTAAAAGATGTCTGCCAATGCAAAATTTTGATTGTCGTTGAATCTCTTGATGTCCTTTAATGTTGCTTCAGTTCTCTGAATTGTACTGGTGAGTATGTGCATTTTCTCTTCTGGTGTCTTAAGTTTGGGAACCAGAGCCTTAGAAATTTCTTTTCTCAAAGAAATGAGGTAATCTATTTTAGGACCTAGTTTGCATTTTAAATCCTTTGCCTTACGCTTTATCTTTTTCTAACTTCTCAATTTTCTCCTCAAGATCTGCTATGTTCTTTTCAATTTCCAAAAATGAATTTGATGTTCCTATTAAATTGTCAGCAATATTGTTGATTTCTTCTTGAGCTTTGCTGATCTCTGAATCTATGCCCTCTATCAAAATATCAATTTTGCAAGTATCTTTGTATAGTTTCTTGATATCCCAAATTGTTTCTCCTAGTGTTAGTAATAAGGTTTCCATTTGTTCCTTATTCTTCTTCACTATTTCCTCAAAGAATTTTTCTTTCTCCTTATTCATTTTCTCTTTGAATGTGTCTTCATTTATCTAGTTCAGTGTAATTAGATTGTCGGTTATATACTTAGACAATGTGTCTAATTGGCTCAATGAATCTTTATTATCTATGTTACACTTTGGAGCTATCATTTTCAAAATTGGTAATGTATCATCTATAGCCTTGTAAGCTTGTGCATTACACTCTGTTATTTTCTTTATTGAGTCCAAGACTACCTCTATCACATTTGTAGGCCAGAATTTAGTCATTGATGTGCCGGATGACTATCCAACTGTCTTCACAATTTGTAGTCCGCCGGTTGTAGTGATAGCTTTGCTTTCCTCTTTCTCACGAGGATCTGTTTAAGTTTGCATTTCCACTACCAAAGGTTTGGGTTTTTCAGATGAAGATGGCACTGTCTTTGTTTGAACCTGTACCTCAACCTTTTTCTATTCCTATTTCTCAACCTGTGCCTCTAACTATTTCTCTTCTTTTGTCTATTTCACTATGCTCTCATTTGCTAGATTTTCTGATTGTTTCTCAGTGTTATCTACCGGTGTTTCTGATGCTTTACCAGTGGTATCCACTATCGGTTTCTCTTTTTTCACCTCCGTGTTGTCTATTGCCAGTGACTCAGATGGTTTTTTAGTTTCTATAGTTATCGGTGCCTCAGTAGATGCAACAATATGCACATCTGTGGTCTCTGTCTTTACAGTGTTTGGGGGATCATTTGATTCTTCATTTTGTTGTTGTTCCCTAATTCCAATGTTTCCAACTTCAACATTTTCAGCCGGTGGCTCTGTTGCTACATCTATCTTCTCAGTTGATTCCTTATCTACCACAATATTTACCTCTTGAGTGTCAATGTTCATGGTATACAAAATTTCAGACTCAGGATTTGTATCCCCATGAGGAGTCTCCATACTCTCTATTTCTGGTTGTGTGTCAACGGTTTCTACCAGTGGAGTATCAGAAAAAGGTGGGGACAAGTTATCAGTTATCTTTAGGCTTGGAGGTCCACCTACCTTACTTTTCCCCTTATCCTTGTCCTTTTGGTAGACTATGATGGTCTTAGGTCTTTTAAGTTCTTCTTGTTTCTCTTTTTCCACAAAGAATATATCCCATTGATCTATGGTTTCTTTAGTGATTTCATTCATTTTGCCTACCATTAGTACTACATGCTGGTGACCGGTTGAAATATTGTTCAGTTGACCTCACTGATTAATTCATCTATCTCTTTAGTGGAGTTCATTGGGTGAACAACAAGTAATTTTTCTATTTTTATCTTTTTGTCTAACTCGCCAATAGCTACCCTTCTAGCTTCTAGTCTTCTGTATAAATCATTGGGTATATCATCAACAATTTCCATCATAAATTTCTTGTATATGTCTAAGTGTAAAATTACACTATTCTCTATGCTCTCTTTATCATCATTGGAAAGTGTGTTATATAGCTTGCTGATATTTTTCAATTTTTCATCCTCAGTTATTTCATTTAGAAGTTTTTCCAGTGGAGCATAGCCTATTTTTCCTTCTTTTCTTTGGAGTTAACTTCTTAGTTGGAGGTCTAACTGCCTATTGCTTTTGTCTTGTTCTTCTCGGTGTAGGAGAAGGTATCGGTGAGGGTTTTCTTTTCCTTTCTACCCTTTTGAATACAATCGGTATATCACTTTCAGAAGAAGTTGCAACCAGTGAAAGATGAGCTTCCGGTTGAAGTCCTTCCAACTCACTTTCCTTGATACCATTTTTCTTCAATACATCTTCTTTTATTGCTTTAGCTTGTCTAGTTCCCTTCCTCACTATCTGTTCAGTTTTCTTGACTCTTTTCTGAGATTGGATACTACTCTCAATTGTTTCAGCATTTCCAAACACTTTCTCAGATGGTTCCTTTGGTGCTTCAAGGAGGGATTTTGCATAAGTCTCAATTATGTTATCATCTGTCTCATATCCCATCTTTGTTACCCAAATAGTTCTAGGGACAACTGCCTCCATCCAGATTTCATTTTTCTTAATTACAAAGCATATCTCTTTTTGATATTTATCAATGATTGCTTGAGATAGCCTTACTCTTGTCTTCATTCTAGCCTTCAGTGCTTAAAAATGTTCATTTATATGTTTCTCTCTGTCATCTCCCATGTTGTTTAATATATCCAACAATTGCTTTCCTACTAGTATATCAAAGCCAAAGTCTTTCCTACCAATACCAAGTACTTTCTTGGTAATTTATAGCATTAAACATACAAGCAGATTTCCAAATCTGAAAGTTCCCTTCTTATCACCTTTGATTTTTTTCAGGTTGTCTATCAATTCATCTTTAAGCCATTCACACACATCAATTCTTGCATTATCATTTACCATGTCATATGCACTTTTAATACATAGGTTGGATATTGAGTTTAACCTATTTGCATGTGTGGCCTTATAGCCAAGAATCATACTGACAAATCTAACATTTATGTCCTTCACATCATTGACTCTTAGGGATCTTTTGTCAAATGTTGCACTGGTTAAGTTTGTCACAGTGTCATTAAAAACTTTCTTAGTTCTGTCAGGCCTGCTACTGATGGAAGGTAAGCCTGTTACTGCCCTAACTGCCTCTTCAGTGATCTTATGGATGGAATCCAACCAAAATAATTTTCCATAGACTCTGCTTAGGACTATTCTTATCACATCTTTAGTAAATTTAGGGATGTTAAGAATATCCACAAAACCTAGGGTTTGCACTACCTTGTGTTTCAGTTTGATATTACCATTTGCATCATAGATTACAGTCCTATACATATTCTTGATTTCATCATCTCCTAATTCCTCAATATGAAAATGTATATACATTCTAGGATCCTCTGCATAAACTACTCCCTTAGGTATTTTTGAGAATGCTCCTAGGGTATCATCTTTCTTTGCAATTTCGGGAATCAATTTGAATACGAGTCTAGGGTGCTTGATAACCTCAATCACAGTAGGGTTTGCAATAAATTTAGGTGTTGATGAAGAAGCCATAGTTATAAATACCTCAATCTACCTTTAGGATGATTTGCTTTGAATGAACTGCTTCACTTTTCGCTAAGGATGCCTTCGCTTGGGATTTTTGTGCTCTCAGAGATTTGAATGCTCAGTGAATGGAAAAAGAGCCAAAACACTTTCTTTATAATGTTATTTCCTCCAAGTACCACATTTAATGCCTGTCAGTTAAGTCAAAACTTAACTCATCTTCTGATAAAGAAGTAATTCAACTTCTCACCATCAATCGAGGGTATATTAGCATGTTTTTCAATTTGTTTCCAAACCCCCAAAGGATTTTTCTTCAGTTAGATGAAGAGTCTCCTGTCGGTGGAGTGATACTCTATTCTGTCAGTGGAGGATTATTCTTATCAACATTCTGATCTGACTTTCTAATCCATTGCTTTGAGAATTCTTGCTTTACCTCTTCAACTTTTTCTTTACCTTTCAAGCTGGGTCCTTTGTTGTTTGTCGGTGATGCCTTACTTCTACAAAATTTTACAATATGTCCAATCTTGTTGCAAGCATAACAAGTCACATTATTTTTTTGAATAGCTTTCTTATATCCTATGCCTGTATGTGTTCTGCATTCATTAGATAGATGTCCAAATCTTCTATAGACATAACATCTTACATTCATTCTGCAATTTTCTGAATTATGACCAACTTTGTTGCATTTAGAATATTGACCGGTGGATGTATTAGTGTTATGATATTTCTAGATCTACACTGATTTTCTCTATGACCATACTTATTACAGTTAAATAATTTCCCATTAAATTTGTAAGCATTAGGTTGTCTTACCGGTTTGCTATGATCATGATTGTTTACAGTACCGGAGCTTTCACCAGCTTCAAAGCCAAGGCCATTTGTATCACCATTAGATTTCTGATTCTTCAGCGTGTCATCAAGTTCCTCTGAACTTTTCTTGAATTTCTCCTTGTGTTGATTTTCAGTAGCCAACTCATTTCCAAGAAATCTTTCTGTCTCATGAGTTCAGTTTTGTCATGTTCTAAGTGAATTAGATCTGTCTTTAGCATATCATTTTCATGGCTGAGTCTTAGATTTTCATTTGCAGGATCATTGAATCTTCTAACCAATTCCTCTTCATTCTTCTTCTGATTTTTCAGTTTCTTTACAAAATCTCATAGTCATATCTTGCATCTCATTCTTCATTGTACTGTTTTCTTGTCTCAGCTTGTTTACCAGATCATTAAGAGTTTCCATTTCATCATCACCATTCTGCATCTTTTCACAAAGTTCTCTTCTCTTATTCCTTAGAATAGTGAGATTTTCTTGAAGTAATTGAATGATATCCTGTGCAGCCTTCAGATCATCTTAAAGTTTGATATTCTTCACTTTTTCTGCATCATCCAATTGCTTTCTCAAGTTTTCCATCTCTACTAGTGTCAGGACCTTCCTCAAGTTGTTAGGCTTTTGAAAATAGAGGACCAGGCTCTAATACCAATTGTTAGGATTCCCAAAGATACTAAGAGGGGGGGGTGAATTAGTATCTGACCGGTGATATAATTTTTTTAACCTATAATATGAAAAGCAATTCAAAATTGTGTACCGGTAAACAAGAATTAATGCAGTAAATAAGAACAATAAACACAACATGAAAGACACACCATAACACAATATTTTAACGAGGAAACCCGGTGTGGGAAAAACCTTGACGGGATTTGTGACCCACAATATTCACTTACTAGCCAATAAGGGAATATTACTGTTACAATAGGGACCTGCACATGCAGGAAGGCCAAGTGCCTTGAGCTCACTGCTTAGTTACAAAAGAAGTCTCATTGACTTACAAAATTGGATTATACAAATCCAATGTCATGTACAGCTTCAGATCAGCATCTATTATGCCAGATTTAGTACTAGTTTAAGCTTTGCAATAATCATAAACCCTTATCCAAAATCTACCTTAAAATTCACATATTAGGTCTGCAATAATCCTTCCATCTATATGTCTCCTAAATGATCTACAAGATCTCATACTTATATGAGTCTTATTACAATCCGCCATGTCGGCTTACAAAAGGATGTTACAATTAAATACAAAATACAACTAAACAAAATTCATGTCGTCCATGGTACAGGTAATCTTTCTTTTTGGTGTCGGTGAGCTGTATGTCGGTGTAGAGTATGTCGGTGTTGGTGCCTGTCGGTATCATATGATTGTAAGGTTTCCATCAATGACAATACCTTCAATCACCTACAATTTCTCATTCGAGTGTGCAAAATTGTTTGTGGAAATTTCGGTCATATGACAAGTCAATGCAAAAAATAGATGAATAATGGGATGATGAATAATGTGATGAATAATGGTTCTACCTTTACCAGTTTTTTTTCATATGCAACAACTTTGGTCATAAGTCAAACATGTGCAGAACGATGATGAATAATTTTTCAGAGTAAAATATTTTATGTTTGTTGAATGTTTGGACATATTTCTAACCAATTCAAGATGAGACCAAATCAGATGAACTTCAGGCCTATGCAGAGAAATGCTATTTGTTATGCATGCAAAAAATCTGATCACATTGCAAATTATTGTAGAAGCAAGAACATGAACAACAATGGTCCAGTAAACAAGAACTAATCAGATGAAAAGGGAAAAGCTAAAGTGGAAGAGATCAGATATCAACATAAGAAGATGTGGGTTAAGAAGGAAGATTCAAATATTCAGATTGGCTCCACACCTGATTCCGGTACAGGAACCTCATCTGAAACTAAGGCCTAATGCCTTAGGGGAGAAGCTTTTCATGCAGATCTTTAGAATCCCCTTTTCAAATATCAATAACCAATCGAGGATGGTTGTAGATGATGGAGATTAGTTGTACAGATGATATATGAAAGATTTCATGCCTATATGAGAATTTAATGATGAATTCATGAAGATGCAAAGTATCCAAAAAGCTTTTAGGGTTGTGAATTTATTAGAACTTAAAGTTAGGTTTTTGGTGGATAAAAAAGGAATTTTATCATTCATGCCTCACATTGCGAATGAATAGTAAGAGCAGAAGAGCAAGGCAAATGAGATTAAGCAGTGATAACCGAGCTTGAAGTGATCAATCAACAATTCCCAGCATCTGATTGAGATAGAAAAGGTATTTATTTGTTTTCAAGCTATCGTTTCATACCCTAATTTTGAAATGGCATCTGCATCTAATGTTGTGACTCCCTTGGTAGTTGAGATTACTGAGAGAGTGATGCCCATATTCAAGTGACATCCATTCAAATCTGTTGAAGATGATTCAGAAGGTGCATTTTCCTCTATCTCGTATAGCGTACTGCACAATGAAGACATTAGGGCATACAGCCACTGTAACATCAAGGAGCTTGGAAATGTAGACATATTATCACTTTATACCAAGCACATGATGGATGTAATAGGAAACTTGTGTTGGCATTATACACTCTAATGAGAATAGTTGATGTTATCATTGATGGCAACTAACTAGAAACCAACTGGCAATAGGTTTCTACACATACACCAGCATCATAGATATCATACACTCACAGGCACCGACATCCAGATTACATTGGAAATGAAGTATACCGGCACTCAGGCCGACATGGGATAAATTTTTGTTTATGTGAATTGTTTTGTAAATATAACTAACTATTTGTAAGCTGACTTGGTATATTGTATAGACTCATTTATGTATGAGATCTCATAGGTCATTTTGTATGATGTAGTGTAGAAGAATGAAATTATTGTATAAGGTGATATAGTGGACAGCGAAGGTTTTGGTTAAGTTATCTAACTAAGCTTAAACTAGTACTGAACCAGACATTTGAGATGCTACTTTGAGCAGTACATTGTATTGGATTTAAATATCCATATTGTAGTCAGTGAGACTCTTTTGAGCAATGCGTTGTAGGCAATTGGCCTTCCTGCATGTGCAGAACCTTATTGTAAGTAGTATTTATTCATTAGCTAGTGAGTAAATATTGTGGGTCACAAATCCCACCGAGGTTTTTCCTACACTCGATTTCCTCATTAAAATATCTTGTGTTATGGTGTGTTTCTATGTTGTCTTTGTTATTTGTGTTTACTGCATTAATTCTTGTTTATCAGTACACTGTTTTGGGTTGCAAAGTTATAAATAATTTTAAATATTCAATCAATCGGTTAGACACTAATTCATCCCCCCCTCTCAGTGTCTTTGAGACTGTCATTGAATATAACAATTTGAAGCCAAAATTCAAGTCATTGCAGGACAAGGGTTTTATCTAGTTTGTTCATTTCCTAGTGTTTGATGAGACCGAATGGGTGACATACATCCTGAGCCAAATCCACAATGAGTTTTTATGGCTAGACTGACCTCATAAGATCATGAAGCAATCCATTCAAGCGGTAACCTACTTAAATGCAATCAATGAGATCCTCGGTCTGAGAAAAGTTTAAGACACTACAATGACTGTTGTTACCGGATCCCAATATGACAATCAGTCGATGACAATCAGTGATATCATTGAGTATGATGTGAGATTTGCTTCAATGGTAACTGGATATTAGGTATACCAATCCAACAGGCAGAACTCAATATCTGGTACTATTATATTTGCCACTTATAAAATGATTAAGGAGGACAAGAAGTATGATCTATGTGGAGTTCTTCTCAATGAGCTATTGAGAAACCTGAAGAGATAAAAGCAAGACAAAAAACATGTTTTCAAATTTGGTTCCCTAATTGTTTGTTTGGCACTGTATTTCTTGAATGAAATCCCCAGTATTGGAAAGATTCAATGGGCCTATGATAAACTAGTGGCAATCCAAATCAAGGAAGGTTTGAAAGGTTTGAGTGATAGTGTAGCACAAAAATATTATTTATGGGCATATTTCAAATCATTTTAGTAAACGATGCAAAGAAGAGAGAGGATTCCAAAGGATATTGTTAAGAAATATGAGAAAACAATCTGCTTCATGGTTGACAAGGATCAATATCATATGGAGGCAGTTGAGCCTAGGACTATTTGGATCATGCCCATGGGGTATGAGGTGGATGAAAATACACTTGATGCATATGCTCAACACTTGTTGAGTCAGTCGATAGATGAGAAAGAAGAAAGGTTCCGTACATACAAAGAGAAGGATCTTGATTTGCACAAGAAGTTTACTAAACTGACAAGGAAGAAAAAAGTAAGAAAGGAAGTTGAGGAACTCATAGATTAAATGGGATTAACAAAGGAGGTTGTGCAAAGGGCTAGAAAGAAAAACATGCTGAAAGAGGAAGACATGGCCAAGCCTAAGAAATTGAAACCGGTCTCTACTCCTCAAAAGCCATCAAAGCCTAGGCAATCCCAGTCTGGACCTACCTTCGGTGTGCAAAAGTTCATTCCTCCACCCAAGACACAAACAACATCAACTACTAGAGCAAAGAAGAGAAATAAAGAGAAACCAGCAAGAAAATATGTAGCTATAGAGGAAGAAACCAAATTTGATGAAGAGATCAGAGAAGTAAATAAGATAGCTACTTATGTCAAAGTAGTGAAGAAGCCACAATCCGATGGAGCCCAGTCGACAAAGAAGCCAAGAGTAGAAGTTGAGACATTTGGTAGAGCCAGAGAGGGAAAGAAGAAGAAGTCATAATTGGATGAGGCTCTCAAATCTGACAAAGTAGAAGGTACATATGAAGTTGTGCCCCCAATGACTCTAAAACAAATAATTGATGAAGTTCTTAAGGATGGTAATTTGAAAAATGTGCCTGTATACTATGAAAATTTTGATGATAGAGATCAGAGAGCTATAGAGGAAGCATTTGTTTAGTACATGGATATTTATAGTAAGGCATTAATAGAACTATCATCCATGATTCCCAAAAGCCTATATGACATTTTAGATGCAAGGAGGCATACAACAAGTCTAGAAGATGAAAGGATAAAGTAGCATGTATTAGTAAATCTATCCTCTATTATTTTTAAAACTAAAGTGGTTAGACTATTAAATCTTGCAAAGGAAACATTTTGAAGTAAAAAGAGAGTTAATAAGCTTATGCTCAAGAAGATAGATGAAGTCACTAAGGAGACAGAGACAATTTTGATAGAATTTTTGATAGATCATAGAATTGATATGAACTTGGCACATGCTGACACTCATCCGGAAGATCTATCACATGATACATCTATTCCAAAAGTGCATGAAGTTGTTCCTGACAAGAAAAAGGATCAATCATATGAGAAGGCTATTCTAGAAGGGCAATAAAATGATCAGACCTTAGTTGATGATGTTGATGGTGCTAATAATATCTCTGGTGAAGTTGAGCAAGATCCTCCAGTGATTGAAGTTGTTTTAGAAAAAGAAGTTGAGGAGATAGTTGATGTGGATAAGGGTGAAGATGATGGTAATGATGCTAGTGCAGAAGGAGAGGAGTAAGGAGAAGAGAAGGTAGATCAAGCTCTGCTATCAGTGGCAAGAGACCCTGTAACTGATAAAGGTAAACAAATTGCTAGTGATTCAGATCATTTTGGTCAAGGTCCTATAGATCTAAGTTCCTTATCTCTAATTCAAGCACTTAAGTTAGCAACTCTCACCCAAGATAAATCCAATGAGGACTTACTTAAGTCCCATACCATAGACAAAGAGTTGATAATATTGGCAAGAAATATATTGGAGAAAATTTTGCCATCTTTCAAACCAGACATATTAGATCCCTCTGGTAAGCTTAAGAGTATGTTGAATGTTGTAGGTTCTCATTTTGAGTCTTTGGAGAAGGAAGAAAACACTAGAATTTTGAATCAATTTAATACCGTGCAATTGAAAACATTTTTGAAGATGATTGAGGATAATAGAGGCAGTTTAGTAACAACTATGAAGGGTATTCAAGATGCACTTGATGAAGGTGGTAATATATACAAGTCATGTCTAATTTTGCCAAAGTTCACTATAGAAATTGACAAGAAAATAAGAGAATATGAAGGTCATCTTGCTATCATATCTCATTTGTATGCACCTTAATCAGTCTCGGCTAGCAATTTTGAACCACAAGTTTTGAGTGTATTGAATAAGATTAAGAGTCTAAACTAGGAGAAGGATAGAATTTTGGGTAGAGTAGGAAAAATGAGGAATCTTATCACACCCCAGATAGATTCTCTGATGAGTAGTATGCAAGATGCTAAGGATGCTCTGGATAAGCTTGATCCGAAAGATAGATAGGGAGCAGAGACGCATTCTTACCTTTTCAATGGGATGGTCAACATTTTGGAGAGCTTGAAGAAAGAATGGGATAACCATTTGTTGTTCCTAAGGACAATTTTTGCTGATATTTTCAATTTTTTGTGAGCAACTGTACATATCCCTATATATAAGTTTTGGCAGATTCCTATCTTTCACATTTTTGTCAAAGGGGGAGAGAGAGTAGAGTGAAAAATGGTGCAAAATCTCAAATGGAGCTTGTATATTCTTGGAGAGTTTCGAATTTTGAAGTTTTGCAGTCTTGAGTATACAGTTTATTTTTTCACAATGTTGCTATCAATGCCAAAGGGGGGGATTTTTGGCAAGAGATATTGTTCTAGTGAAGATTGATTCATGATTGATGCTTAGGAGTTGTCATTTATGGAAACCCATTTTGTAAATTACATCTGGTGTACATAGATTTAGTTCACCAGAAGTCATATTGTTCGTAATGCATAAGTCTGGAAGCTAGAACACAGTAACTAGTAGAGCATGAGATCATTCTGTATATCTTGATATTAGTGATGTAATGTTGGTTGTGGTGATCAAGGCAGATGATTTGAGGTTTGAGGTAGCTTAGTTCATGATTCCAATATCTAGTGTTGATTTGTAAGCGATATTGAAGGTCTGATATTTGGTATTTCAGTTATAAAAGAGTTATTTTGGTGTAACAAGTGATGTGGAATTGTTGGGTTGATTTCGGTGATTGGTTTCATGTTCGAGGTGATTGGGCTGACTCATATGAATTTTTTTATTATTTTGTTTAGGTCCGTATTTGGATTTGTGGATGAATTGAGACGACTTGGTGATACACGTTTCATATTGCATGTTATGCGGTTTTTGTGAAGCCGACATGTTTGTGATCTGATTAGGTTGTGTGGATATATAATGTCAATCCAAAATATCATTTTAGGTAATGGTATATGAAAATGTGAATGTGTGGTGTGAAGATGAGCATCTAAATCTAGAATTGGTGCTTCAGTAGATGATTGTGCAGCAGAACAAGATAGAAAGGCAAAGTAGCATTTGACAGTCATATTGTGCTTAACCAGAACTGATCTTTGGCATTTGTAGATGCTATACTCTAGTTCAGACATTATAATTACTCCTGTATCTCATTTGTAGAATAGTAAGTCCTCTGGAGTTGTTTCCCTTTTATGTATTTGAGCAGTGAGCTATAGGCAGTGTGCCTGAATGCAAGTGCATTCCACTTATGTAATATTATCATAATTCTGGCCATAGTATAATAATAGTTTGGGTTCAAATCCCATCATGGTTTTTCTCTTTCTGGGTTTCCACGTAAAAATCTTGGTGTTATGGTTGTGTGGTTTATTATTTTATGTTTTTGCACTTTGCTTTTTTTCTTATGCATCTATCGGCTTAAGAATCAAATTTAAAAATTGCAAAACACTGATTCACCCCCCTCTTAGTGTTCATTGATTCCAACAAAATGTGTATGAACTGTCGACTAAATCTAATCTCCAATGCATATACAAACCAAAAATAATTATCCACATGCTTCTCATATGTCGGCTAAACAAACTTGAACACAAAAATAATCACCAAAACTTCTCCCTCAATTTTGCACAATGATCAATCGCACAAGTCAATCATACTACATTATTCAACCCAAAAATTTGTATATTGGATCTCCTAACTTGTATAACAATTATCACTAGAGACTAAAATCATCGAATAAGGTACTATAGACATCTATCAAGCTTCCCTTACCTCCATAACACAAAATATTCAACTAAAATGATATATCAATCAATATATTGTACTATGTCAGATGCTTTGTTCTAACTTATTGGACTTAACCAAATATTTACTTAGACTTCTAGTATAAGCAAATCAATCACAACCTATGGTAATCTTGACTTGAGTAGTGTCTCTTTCCAACAATCTTCCCCTTTGGTATTGATGGCAACATAATGAAAAATGACTCAGTGTCGAAATCAGTACCAACTTATGAATACACTGCAAATATCAAAATATCAAAATTCTAGAACTCCCCTTGAGATGAATACAATATTTTTTATTCCCTACACTCCCCCTTTGACATCAATGGTAAAGGTAGGAATCTTTATTCCAAAAAATTTACACAAAAATTATATATATATATATATATGTACACACAGATCTTTACATGAACTTAAAGATATCTAAAAAAGTGGTCTTCAATGAACTCAAGTGACTATCCCAGCCTTTATTAAGGCACTCCAAAATTGAGATTAGACCACTAAAGAGATATTCTTGCATTTCCATTGATTTAAGATTTGTAGGATCATTTGTGGCAATAGCATCCTGATCTTCCTTCAATGTATTGAGAATGGTGTCTAACTTGGGAGTGATGAAGCTTTGGAGTTCACAAAATCTGCCAATAATCTTATCCTTTTCATGGCTCAAATTTTTGATCTTGTCAAGCAATGATATAACTTAAGTTTTCTGACTAGCCACCGAGACTGACAAAGGATCAAATGACTGAAATATACCTGACAGTAGCTTCTCATTCTCCATAATTTGTTTATCAATGTCTGCAACTAACTTAGGAAATTATAAACAAGACTTGTAGATATTTCCACCTTCAGATAAGGCATCTTGGATACCTTTCACACATGCTTCTAACAAGCTTCTATCATTAGCAATCATCTTTTGCATCTCACCAAATCTATTAGCATCAAACTCATTTTGAACTTTAATCTCTGTTGACTTCTCTAAAGATTCAAAATGAGTACTCAGAATTATTTAGGTTCTTTAGCTACCCGGATGGATACTTTGAGGTGTCCTTGATATATGTAGGCATTATCTTCTATAGGACACTAGAAGCAAGGGTTAGCAACTCACTATCCTCAATATGAGATTTCAAACTTTCCTCTCTAGCCTTAGCCTGAGCAAGTGTTTCTAATTTCAGTTTTTGTATAGGAGAAAGGGTGGCTAAGTTAATATGCCCTTGGGATAGTGTTGGATCATCAAAAATCTGCTTATCCTTCTCAAGAAAATATTTCACATCCTCTGCAGTGTCTCTCTCTTCAACCTTCTTGTCCTCGGTATCAATTTCTTCTTTGACCTCATTCAGACCTGCATCACCAACCGGAGCTTGTACTTCCACAAATGGCATTGAATCTATAGGATTTTGTGTATCCTTATCCTCATTACCTTTACCTACCTCATCTTCACCCTTATTCAACTCATCTTGCTGCTCATATTTATCTACATCTTCCTTTTCTGGAACAGGGGGAATATTTACATCAGTTTGATCATCTTTGGATTTCTCTTCATGCACTATCAGAGATGATGTAACAACACCATACTATTTCTATTCCAAAATTGGCTTCAAGATCTTTTCAATATCTTTTATTACCTCATCTATTTGCCCAATCATGAGCTTGTTAATTCTTGTTTTGCTCTTGAAATGATTTTGGGCTTCCTTGAGTATTCTCTTAACGTCTTCTAATACTATTATCGGACATACATTAACTATTACATACTCCTTTAGCCTATCATATTCTGCCTTTGCAATACCTTTTCACAATTCTAATAGGTTATATAAACTTTTAGGGATCTCTAACATGTACTCAACAAGTATTTTATAGTGGCTTCTTCTAGATTTCTTCTTCTAGCATCATCAATCTTGTCATAGAAATCAAAAAGAGGCTTCAAATTACCTTGCACTATTAAAGCTTTTTCAATCTCTTGGACTATCATGCCAGGCTTGTCAGAATATATCTTCACTTTCTTGTTGGCTTTACCTTCACCAGAGGGCTTGTCCTCGGAAACTTTTTAAGCTTTTGTTCCCTTAGTCTCCATTTTCCTCACTTCATTAGACTCAGTCTCCTCATTATCTTGTTAGACAGTTTAGATAACCGGAAGATAACTAAGAGGGGGGGTGAATTAGTTGTCTCAGATTATAGGAACATTCAGAAATAAAAAACTTTAATACCGGAACCCAAAACATTAATACCAGAATAGCAGTTAATCAATTAAGCATAAACAATAATCACAGAATAAAAGCCATCCACACAACACCAAGATTTGTACATGGAAAACCCAGTAAAGGGAAAAACCACGGTGGGAATCCTACCCATAGTTAGATAATACTTTTGTAGTAAGTATGTGAATTACAATGAAGGGGTCTGCACTTGCACGAAGGCCAACATCTTAGAGCACACTTCTCATCACAAAAGGAGCCTCACTGACTACATATAAATCCATACTACAATTTGAAAAAGTGTTAAACTGCAAAAGATAACATCTCCTATGCCTGATTACAGTTCTCGTTAAGCTCAATACTGAAGGACTAAATCCTCTTAGATAAACCCAATTCAATCTCCAATGATCAACCAACTCCTCTTCCTGAATGATATTACATTTATTCTCACATTGCATTCCTTGACCATGACCTCTTACATTAACCATGATGATCTACAATGAGATCTTACATCTATTTATACAAACCCTCAACCATAAACAATCAGGTCGGCCACCAGAAAATAAACCAATTACATAATTATAAACCATGTCAGCTTAGACCAAACAAGTAATGTCAACACATAAGACATCCCATAAATACATCAATAGGTCCTATCCACATGTTACATTAAATTTGGTCCATAACCTAGATCAGCCGAGACCAACTATAGGTCCACACACTTTAGCAATGATCTCAAAATCCCAAGTCTTGAACATGATCACCAACAGCATCTTGAAAGTCCATCAGAAGATGCACCAACACCACTTATGAAATTCATCAAATATCTCCATCAAAATCTCTATTGGTGAAACCCTCATCGGAACCAATTCCAATCTTTTAAGCAAGCAAGATAGCATCCAATCACCAAACCAAAACCAACTGACCAAATATGAGTATAAGTATCATGAATAATCCAATTCCATCACTAGACTATACCAGATCCTGCTAAATCATACCGGATCCAAGTTAACCAGAAACCACTCAACCTACCACAACCTGAAGGGTGTCGGTAAAGCATCCAAACAACTAGTGTTGACATCAATTCAACACATAATCAATTCCAAAAAATGGCCAACAATCTCCCCCTTTGGCATTGATGGCAAAACTAGATGTGAAAAACATCTAAGTACCAAGAAATGCCAAACAAGTCTCCCCCTATGGAAGACAGCCAACAATCACCCGCATATAGCTTTGAATATCTCTCCCTTTTACTTTTCATGTCTCTCCCCCTTTGACTTTTTTCATTTTCTTTCTTTATCTTTTTCACATCACTATCTCTCCCCTTTTGACATCAATGCCTGAAATCTGATAGAAATATCAAAACAAAAACATAAGCCTCTAAATCTCAAAGCTGTGTACTCCCCTTGAGTAGTAGCATCCCACATCAATGCTAAAATGAATAGTATCTCAAATAGCACATGTCAGACTGATTCCAAACTGCATCAATCAAGTCTCTATCGAAGGGGCTGAAACTCCCAATCTGTCTCTCAGATACTCAAATTATTCCTTGGATAAAGGTTTAGTGAAAATATCTGCAATATGTTCTTTAGTGTTCACATAAACTAGTCTAACTTCATTTGCTTCCACCTTCTCCTTCAAAAAGTTATAGTTGATAGATATGTGTTGTGTTTTAGAATGAAATACTGGATTCTTCGATATATCAATAGCAACAGAGTTATCATAGTGAATAACTACCGGGGCATTACAATCCGACTTTATATCCTTCAACATTTTTTGTATCCATAAAACTTGTGTATAGTTAGTAGCAGCAACAACATACTTAGCTTCAGCAATATATAGAGAAGTACATGACTATTTCTTGTTGATCCGTGAAACCAACTTCTTTCCAAGAAAGAAAGCTCCACCAAAAGTACTTTTTTGGTCATCAACATCTCTAGCCCAATTAGCATCTGTATATGTACATAAAGTAAAGTTATCATCCTTAGGGTACCGTAAGCCATATTCTGATGTACATTGCAAGTATCTAAAAAATATTTTTACCGCCATCTCATGATTTTCTCTAGGATCATTCTGAAATCTTGAAACAATACAAACAACATTCATAATGTTGGGCCTAGTCTGAATCAAATAAAACAAACATCCAATAATAGATTTGTATCTTGTAGGATTTACCAGTGCAGAAACATCTTTTCTTGTCAATTTCTCACTTGATACCATAGGTGTACTAACCGGTTTAGAATCTCCCATACCGAATTTCTTCAACAACTCCTTAGAATATTTAATTTGACAGATAAAAATACCTTTGTCAGTCTGAGTAATCTGCAAACCTAAGAAAAATTCCATTTCCCCAATCATAGACATCTCAAATTCTTTCTCCATATTCTTAGAAAATTCTATGCATAATTTATCTTCACCTCCAAAAATACAGTCATCAACAAATACTTCAACAATCAATATATCATCATTAGTGATTTTATAATATAAATTACTGTTAGCACTGCCCTTAGTAAAACCAAGCTTCAAAAGATATTCATCCAACCTTGCATACCAAGCTCTAGGTGCTTGTTTCAATTCATATAAAGTGTTCCTTAACCTGCAAACCATATCTATATCATATGATAGTGAAAAACCATTAGGTTGCTCAATATAAACTTCCTCATCAAGATCCCCATTCAAAAATTCACATTTAACATCCATCTGATAAACCTTATAGTTTTTATAAGGAGCGTAGGCAAGAAATAATCTTACAGCTTCAATCCTAGCTATAGGTGCAAAAGTCTCTCCATAATCAATTCCTTCCTTCTAAGAATATCCTTTACAAACTAGTCTAGCCTTATTCCTTATAACTTGACCATCCTCATTCAATTTATTCCTAAAAACCCATTTAGTTCCAATAACATTTTTATTTTTAGGTCGGGGAACCAAAGTCCATGTTTTATTTTTCTCAATCTGATCTAATTCTTCTTCCATAGCTTTCAACCAATGTTCATCTTTACATGCTTCAATTACTGATATCAGTTCAACTTGTTAAATTAAACATACCTCATTAGTTTCCAGTCTTCTTCTTGTCATCACTCAATTGCTCTTATCCCTAATGATTTGATCTTCGGAATGATTCAATATCACTTACCTAGGAGTCTTTTGACATTTTGTTCCTCTTCCATGTTCTTCAGTTACTGTAGAATTATCTAATGTTATCGAAGTAACTATTTCAACTCTCTATTTTGGTAAAGGTGTTACTGGTTCAGATATAATCATTTCCACTATTGGTTCCTTCTCATAAACTCTGATTTGCCTTTTGTTCAGCTCATCTACTTTGACATTAGCACTCTCCACAATTCTCTGCAATCTCTTGTTATAACATCCATATGCTTTGTTTTCATTAGAATAGCCAATAAATATGCCTTCATCGCATCTAGGATCAAATTTCCCAATAGTATCATCTCTCCTTGTATAACATTTACTACCAAAAATTCTAAAATACTTAACTGTAGGTGTATAGCCAAACCATAATTCATAAGGTGTCTTACTAGTTTCTCATTTGATATGTACTCTATTGAATGTATAAACCATTGTACTCACTGCTTCTCTCTAGTAGATATGAGGTAGATTAGCTTCCATAATCATTGTTCTAGCAGCATCAAAGATAGTTATGTTCTTCCTTTCCACAACTCCATTCTATTGAGGTGTCTGGGGAGCAGAAAATTGTCTTCTTATACCATGCTTGTCAAAAAAGTTATTAAACTCACCAAATGTGAATTCCCCACCATTATCTAATTTCAAAGATTTAATCTTCAATCTTGCCTCAGTTTCTGGTTTAGCCTTAAAGATTTTAAACTTTTTAAATGCTTCAGATTTTTCTCTCAAAAAAGTAACCCATGTCATTCTAGAATAATCATCAATGATTAGCATGAAATATCTATCACCATGAAAACTTTTAACTCTAGCAGGGCCACATAAATCAGTATGAATAAGATCAAGAACATCATTTGATTTATCTTGTATACTCCTAAAAGAGGTTTTCACATTTTTACCCATTTGACATTCTTTACATACCGGATTATAGGGCTTCATAATCTTAGGTATATCCCTAACTGCCTTAGTTGAACTGATCTTCACAATACAATCTGTTGGTACCCAAAACCACAGATTGGAAAACCCAAAGACCTACCAAATCCTCAAGCAGTCCAATCAGCCTTGGCCAACGAACAGGGATAGTTAAAGACTAAATCCCTCTGCACTTTAGGCTCCACTAAACCTAGGTGGGTGTACCTTTTTGGATGAATATTTTGTCACCAGCGTACTAATGACAAAATATATGATTCACACAAAGCTATGTTGAGAAATTAATCTCTCCTCTCATCAAGGGGAAGTTCCCTTTGAAGTGTCTTCTCTAATTAATAAGAAATCAAAATCTGTGGGTTGATGTTAGAAATATAACTCTTCTTTTTCAGAGTCTATTTATTCTCCCTTCACCTTGTTATAATTTCTCTACCTCTTTAGATACTTAAAGAAAAGAATAATGAATCTAATAAACTATGCTAAAACTTACAGTTAAGTAGCACAAAGTCTCTCTTGAATTTAATCTTAACTCAAACTGATTATTACAAAAAGTTAGAAATTTAACTCGGAGATCAAAGTTTTCAAGTATGAATTCCTAATTATTTAAACTAAAAGTAACTGTAGAAATACAAAGCCTACCACTAATTAATTAATTTATTAGAAGATTTCCTAAATATGCTAGGAGCACATAGTCTACTTGCATGATTCAAGAGCTCTTTAACCCACATAACAATATCTTCAATATCAAAGAAGTAAAGAACATATACAATTAATGGACATAAGAACATTAAATCATATAAACAATTTTCTTGACACAACACAAAGTTTGAGATCAATAAAATTGTTTTCTTTATTTGCTTGATAGAATTTTCACAACAAAAGCCCAAAGTCTTAGCTGAGGTAAAAATTCTGCAGAGTTTTGCTAAGCATGAAAAAGATAAATATTTACAAATGAGGTCCTCGTTAAATAGGAAAAGAATGAAGAAAAATGTGGGCATGGTTGACTTATTCAACTACACAGTCCCACTTTACTACAACTACAGCATAAGGAAAACATGCAGCTACAAGAAAACTAGCAGCATCTAATGATACAACTGTATAAAAAGAAAAAAGCCAAAAAGGGGACATTTTATTCATCTTTGTCCTCTCTTGATTTTTGGAAATCTTTGAACTTGGCCAGGATGGCTTTCATCTCTTCTTTGTCTGGCATTGGGGTAGAACTTCTGATCACTCGAACGAGGGAAATTGCATCTTCAATATATACCTATTTCTTTTTCCTGTCCTTCAGCATGGATGCAAGGACTTCAAAACTAACTTGGATCTCCAAAAGCTTATCAAATGTATCAAATGAGAAATCATGTCCCATGCAGTGATCTATTAAGGCAAGGAATTCCTATGTGATAGCTTCACCAGTAATGAGACTCTGATTGCCATCATATAAGTAACAAGGAAGATCGGCAACTTTGGCAAAAATGAGATCAATCTCATCATCACCTTCTTTCTTCTCTCCATCCTGCTCCACAATCATCAACCTTATCATCTCTTGCTTATGAGACAATAATGACAAGATCTGGATTTACTTTTCCCTTGTAGGAATTATCTTATTTTCAAAAAGGACATCTATCCTAAAGTCCTCCATTTTGTTTCAAAAGATAATACTTTTCACAACTTTCTCAATCTCCTATAATAATGAAGTTTTGAGTCCTTGCATCTGACTCTGGGTTACTTCAAAATCCACCAATAGTCCCACTATTGAACTTAGAAGATGAGAGCCTTCTAACCTTAGCCATGAAATCCACTCATCCATCACTCAGCCTTTAGCTCCTACTTGTTCAATCTTCTTTAGAGATTCGGTGTCCATTGAGGATCCTATGGGCTCAATTTCTTGAGAAGATTGTGTGACCTTCAAAAGAACATTGTTCAGTTGTTCACACTTCTACTTGAATTCATTTTTCTTGTCCCTCTCCTGGTCAAATATTCTCAACAAAAAATCAAAGGCTATTTCAGAATCCAATTTAACAATCTCATGTGTTTCCACCCCAAGCTCTACGATTTGCATGGTGTAATCCTCAAATCGTATGTTTCCTTTGTCCTTATCTGATGATGAAACCATGACCTCAGCATACTTTCTCTTAGAAGTTGGGTCTACTAACACCCAAGATAGTGTCTTTGGCTTCTTTGTTCCCTTAGGCTTTGGAGGAACCAATCGCTCAAAGTCAAACTCATCTAGAGAAATTACCTGTTTTTTCCTCTTAGGGGCCACTACTTCCATCCAAGGGGGTAATTCTGGATTGGCCGATGGAGTATTAGCTCCTTACTGATTTTAAGTTAAAGTTTCAAGAGCAGGCTAACTGGAGCTCAAAGCTGTTCTGAGTGTTATTGATGGCACCAATGTTGAAGTATCTAGTGGAACACTTGTCGATGTCATGATATTTGTTGTTGTTGACACCTCTTCAGTTATTGATAGGAGGGTTGAAGGCGTCATGGATGCAACTTCAGCACTTACCAATGGTGGAATTTATGTTGTGGTTGTAGTAACAGGTAAGTTCATTGTAGATTTTCCTTCAAGTGCCCCTTCCAAGGCTTCATTAAAATCCAACATCGTAGAATCAATGGTGGATGAAGGAAAACCATCCAAATTGGAGAAATTGGTTAGTGTGAAAAATTGTTGAGCAGCCTCTGACTGCTCCATTCCCATACTTACATCCCCATCTTGAAAATCCTCATCCTTTTCATAAGAGTCAGAATCAATAGAGTGGATGATTACCTATGAGGTGATCGAGGCATCAACTCCATCTGGGTGTGATGTTTCTTCAGCTTGTACTTCCTCTTGTTGAGGAATTTCACCTTCTTCAACCCCCTTCTCTTTTTCAACTTCACTGGTAGGCAGTTGTTCTGGTTCTTTTCTCATTGCTTTGTGTACTGTTGATGATGATTCACCCTTGCTGGACTCTTTAACTGTTAATTTAATCTTGGGCCCTTTCCCCTTAGATTGTACCACACGAGCTAAAGATAGTGCCTGTGGATCTGCCCTGCTCTTTGTTCTTGTCTCAGTTGTAGCCATCTTGCCAACTGGGCCACCATTATTATCATCATCCCCTAAACTAGCAGGAAGTTGTTTCATCCTAAGATTTTTCTTTATCAGCCAAACATTGGTGTTTTCTAGGATGGTAGCAATCCTTTTAGTGATAGATTTGCTTTCCTTCTTTGACCATTGCACAGGATGAATCGAAGAATCAGAAATCTTCTTCTCATAATAGACAGGGTCTATTATGTCATTTGTGTCTTCCATGGTCATTGGGATCTTTGCTAAATCCAAGTTTTCAATTTGTTCCAAGGTAAGACGGCTGAAATCCATCCTTCTTATATCCTCCTCATTCTGACAGTCTGCCCAAGCATCTTCAAACCTATAAACATGTGTATAACTCCTCTTGAGTTTTTTCTTTATGCCACGAAAGTAAAAATTGTTTCCTTGAATCTTCATAGAGTACTCCATTGCATTTCTTCCTCCATGTTCTTGGCTTTAGGGTTGGTTAGGACTGAGTACCTATTGATTGACTCTTGGAACTTCAACCCAATCTTATGTGCTTGTGATTGTTTTTCATGCACATAAATTATTTGTCTACACAAGTCCATGAGAATGATCTTTTCAGAAGGAAATCTTGGTAGAATAAAAGTCTCACCTGAGAAACATCCAATTTGGATGTAAGTGAAAGTATGAAATTGAAGGAAAACACATCCAAAATCGGATACCATGTTATAAGCAGCCTCTCTGCTTCTACAAGCTCTTATCAGATATGCTCTTCCATAGAGAAAAGAAGGCATCATTAACTCTTTTGTAGTGGCTACCTTGATTCATGATGGTAAGTTGATCATAATACTCCCAGATAGGCACCAATCTCCTATCACCCTTGGTAGACAAACCTAGATATTGCCTCATAGAAGCAACTGCATAAACCAAGTATAAGGTCATGTAGAATTTTATTATTACTTTGACCTCCTTCAATTGAGCACAGAGCACATTGCTGATTTGTTCACCCCAATCAATTCTTGCAGCCCCTTTCCTGATTATATTTATGTGGTAACACATCCAGGTTTGAAAGTAATGAGAGTCTTTTAGCCCCTTCACTCTTGACAACATAGTAACCATGTTGTTGTATTCCTCATTGAAGTCACTCCTATGGAAGAACTTGGGCCATCATGAGGTAGTAGAATGTCTGGAAGTAGAGAGGTACACAGTATTAACCACTGTCTTGCATTTAACTTCATTTTTCTCATAGTACTCTTGAGCACTCTCTTGAGAAATGTCAGCTAGCTCTTCAACTGGAGAGCCTTTAAAGACACTATTGAAAAATACACTATCCCGAGTCATGATGACATTCTAATCTGTGTCCTTCACCTGTCTTGTATTCGGATCAAAGTGATCCGCTATTGCAAGTACAAATTTTGGGTCATGAGCTGCAACTGGGAAGGATGCATATTTATGCAACTCATATTTGATTAGATTAGTTAAGCAAGTAGGAGCTTTCTCAACTCGGTCAATAAATTCTTGCATACTGACATGTCCAATCTCAGTATCTCTGATTTCCTTAATATTTGAGTCTATTGAACTCTTTGGGTACATATTCAAGTACTTATCGTACTTGTACTTCATCTTTTTTGTTGATGTTTTACCTAGAGAAGATTCCAATTGACTCATGGAAGGCTCGGGTTTATCTTGAGGGAGCTTTGACATTCGTGATGACTTCTTTGCTACAAGTGATTTGGAAAAATCCGATGATGGTGCGATCAAATCCACAAGATGGCGAGCGAAAATGGAGGAAGCAGAGCGTAGAAGGAGAAAAACATAAATAGTAATGAAGAAAATGAAACGCAAAATTGATTAAATAAACCCCTAAATTAACTGTAAATGTTGCATTAATGACCAACTTGCAATGCATGTTGGACTTTAAAGTCTGACATGTAGGCTTAAAACCTTTACAAGTCGGCCTTTAAAGTCCGACATGTATTCTTCGGCCAAATAGTATGCAGTTCAGACTTTAAAGTCCAAATTGCAGGCCTAAAACCGAACATGTGCACATCAGACTTTAATGTCCGATGTGCACATATTTTTGCAAAGGACCCTCCAGTTCAAACTATAGGTAAAATTGCAAACTTTGAAAAACTTTGAAAACACTAAAAATGAAAAGCAAGAAGCTAAATGAGCTAACCGATGAAGTCGATCAATCTCTCCTGAAGGTTGTAAGGTACGAAACAGACCGGTTTTGTAGGGTTGCCTCATGATTTTGGTCCTACTGAAATCAAGGACAACAGCTGGCTTTGACTAGGGAACAAGTTGCACCACTTGAAGCTTGTAGAATCCAGAACTTTGAGTGCCTGTATCTATTGGGATATAGAGTCAAGTGATGAAAAGACTTAAAAAAGAAAAGGATATACATATTTTACAACAAGTACAACTTCCTTTACATCGCTCTCTATTGAGAAAAGAGCTTCAAGTGTTCTCCACTATGAGGTAGTGAGAGCGGGTTACCATCTACATATGCAAGTAAATATCTATGCTTGCCACATATTTTGTGAATAGTGAAGGGTCCTCTCCATAAGGAGTCAAACTTTCCATGCAAATCCTTTGGTTCCCTCCTCTTGTCCCATAACAAGACTTGATCACCAATTTTGAACTCACGAGAAGTTGTTTTCTTATCAAACAATGCCTTCACTTAGCTTTGGTGTGTAGCAATCCTATCTACCACTTCTGCTCTTGTTTCTTCCAACTAAGAAAGAAACATAATCCGCTTATCCAGTGAATCTTGATATGTTTCATCTTCAATGGCCTTGGCAAGCTTTAATGCTGGAAGTTCCATAGTGATTGGAATCTCGGCATTCAACCCATACAAAAGTTGAAAAGGTGACAAACCAATTGCTCTTTTTGGAATTATACGATCCACCCATAGCGCATCATAAAGAGCTTTATGCCAAGTCCGTTGTCTCTCATCAACAAGCTTCCTCATAATAGTAACCAAATTCTTGTTGCTTGACTCGGCCTGACCATTTCCTTGTGGATAATAGTCAGATGAATGTGAAAGAGTAATACCATGATCAAAGGAAAAGTCAATTATCTCATAAGATGAAAAACATGAAGCATTATCAGCTACTATCTTATGAGGAACGCCAAACCCTGAAACAGTGTTTTCCTTCAAAAATTAACAAACCACCGTCGAGGTAGATTGCTTAGTTGGGATTGCCTCCACCCACTTGGTGAAGTAATTTGTCATTGTGAGGATGTATATGTGACCTACACTAGATGTCAGATTCACAGGTCCAATGAAGTCCAATCCCCATTGTTGAAAAAGCTCTTCAATTACTACTAGTTTAAGAGGGAGCGTAGCTAATTTGGGCTTACCAATAAATTTCTTGCATTGCTCACACTTGCGAACCAAACTATATATATCTTTAAACAATGTCAACCAATAGTATCTAGCATGCAAGATTTTGTGTGCAGTGACGGGAGCCAAAAAATGTCCACCACAAGCAAGATCATGAAAAGCTTGAAGTAATCTTGTTGTTTGTCTATGCAACGCAGGAAATTGTCTTCTAGACCCTTCTTATACAAACCATTGTCCCATAGGAAAAAATTTACCGCTTTAAGCTTCAAGGTTTGCCTTTCATTATGTGATAGGTGTGCAGGACAGTCTCCATATGTTAAGAGATATTTCAAGTCGAAATACCACTCATCAGTGGTGCTGACAAATAGAACCTTGAGAAGATCTTAATTCATACCTTCATTTTCTAGCACCACTTCATAGATTAATTTGTTGTTAGCTATCAACTGACATAAACCTTTTCCATAAACCAACTTAGTGGGCTTGATTTCTATGTCATATTCCTGAATCTTGGCAACCCAGTTGCCCCTTTTGGTTCCAAACTCTTGTTGCATCAAAATTGACTTGACAACAACATCAGGAACAAGAGCGATGACATGTGAATTCAAAATATAAAACCTGAAATGTTTTACCGCTTTCACCATGGAAAAATCATGCTTCTCCATTTCTGAGTATTTCAACTCATGAGCCTTTAGTGGATAACTCATAAATGCAATAGGTGATTCCACACCTTCATTATTTTTCTGCATTAGTATAGCTGAACAAGTATGATCTGATGCATAGCTATACATGATAAAATTTTTGGTATAATCTGGGCATACTAAGACTGGAGCATTTTCCATGGCTTCCTTGATCTGATGGAAAGCTTTCTTTCCTTTAGGAGTCCACTTGAAAAGAGAATTACCTTTCATCATATTAACTATGTGATGAGTCTGTTCAACAAAGTCTGGAATGAATCTTCACAAGAAATTTACTTTGCTGAAGAAAGAATGAACAACAGTCTTACTTGTTGGCAAGGAAAGGTCACGAATGGCTTTAACTCTTTCAGCATCAATTTTTATACCTTCTTTCAAAACAATATACCCAAGCAACTTACCTTCAGTAACCCCAAAAATAGATTTCTTGGGATTGAGGGAAATTCCAGGCTAACGACATTTCTCTAAGACTTGTTGTAGATGAAAGAAATGATCTTGACATTACTTAGAATAAATAGTCAAATCATCCAAATAGACCACAATAAACTTACCAAGAAAAATTTGGAAGGCCAAGTCCATTGCACGTTGAAAAGTTGCTCCCGCATTTATTAATCCAAAAGGCATCCTACGATATGCAAAGGTACCCCAAGGTGTAGTAAATGCAGTCTTATGTTGATCTTTCTCTATAACTTCTACTTGGTTATAACCCAAAAATCCATCCAACATGGACATCATCTCTGCTCTAGTAATAGCTTGTAGGACATGATCCATGACAGGTAAAGGATAATTATCCTTCAAGGATGCCTGATTCAAGTTTCAAAAATTAACACATATCTAAATCTCACCATTCTTCTTACATATAGGTACAATATTGGATATCCAAGAATAATGATGAATGGGGAAGATTATCCTTTCTTTCAACATCTTTTGAACTTCAGCGAAGATAGTATCGAAGATCCTTGGGTTGTATTGGCTTTGCTTCTAATGAAAAAGGCATAATACCTGGTTTCAATGGAATGTCATGGTGGAGCTCTTTGGAATGAAAAGACTTTAGATCTTCATAGGAGTATGCCAAAACGTCAACATATTGCTGAAATAATGCAACAAATTTTTGCCTTTCTTCTTGTGAACAACACTTTCCAATGTTGATCATTTTTGGATTGTCTTTAGTCCCAATGTTTACTTGTTCATATTCCATTGATCCTGTAGCTAATCTTTGTTGCTTTTTAACATAACGATCATGTTTGTCAAAAAGCTTTTCTAGAGAAAGTAGACCTTTGGGGATCTTTTTTCCTTTTAATTGCAGATTTTTTTCTCCCATTTCTACATCAATACTTTCAATTGCATCCTTTGAAGGGCAGTGACTACCTTCAAAGTACATATCATCAAAATTGTCAGTGGTCTACAAAAAAACTATTACATGATGATCATTAAACACTTGCCAATGATTAGAGTTGTTAGGAACACTTGGCCAAAAAACTAACTCAACAACATAAGTTGATCCTGAAAAATCTTTGTGAGGAACCAAAGAAGTTGCAAATATTGCCAATGAATCCACCCTATCATTAAATTCATGAGAGACAATAGATATATCAAAGGCATCTAATGCCTCAATCAAATCCCAAACTTGGTTACGATAATGTCGTAGCCTATCTCTCCTAGTTTGATATATGTTCTGGACCTAACAAACAATTAACTCCGCATCTCCTTGAGCATGCAAGTTCCTGATTCCCTTCTTTTGAGCAACATTCATTCCCAAAAGGAGTGATTCATACTCAGCAATGTTATTTGTGTTATTAAACTGTAATTTGAAAGAGAAAGGGAAAATACTACCCTCAAGAGAAACCAAAACAATATCTGCTCCCGATCCAGTAGAAGAACAACTACCATCAAATTCTAGCATCCAAACATCATCTAGACTACCAATGTTGAGGATATCAAAAACTAGAATTTCTTGTTGTGAAGTTGAAGATCTTTCTGTCTTTGTAACACTACCTTCACAATCAACTGGGACATCATTTAGTGGAATGGAATCTTCACTCTCAGGAGCCACCTCTAAACCATCACAAGCATGCATGAAATAATTACCCATACCTGATGATTTGAAAAGAATCTGTGCTCGCTGATTGTCAGACTTGACAATGATGTATTTTAATTCTTTTTCTGGAAGGAACTTTTGGACAACTCCTTTAACAGGAATGCGAGTCTCAGTCATATCCATGTTTTACTCACCCCCAACATCTCTACAAAAATTTCTTCCCAACAATAGACCATAGGAAGTCGGCACATCGACTACCAGTACTGTCATCTTAATTTTATTTCCTAGGAATGAAGTAAAAGCAAACTACACGTCCTTGATCTGACCTATCAAAGGGACTTGCATGTTATCCATAGAGAAACATCTTCCAAATATTTTGGTCAAAGTCAAGCCAAGGGCATTGGCAACTTTTGATAGCATAACATTATCAGATGCCCCAGAATTAATTACACAGTTACTAATCTTATAACCATTTATCAACAAAGAGATGTAGAATGGTTCTATCTTCTCTATAGGAGAAGGGGAAGTTACTAAGCTATTTTGAAGTAAGTTATACTTAGGAAGATTAATAGGGGTAGTATCTTTTTCTTTAACAAACTTGACAAAACAGTCAAATTGATCTAGATTATATCTCAAAAATTCAACCTCAGACATTTGTATTTTGGTTTTCTTAGCATGGTCCATAATATCAAATGACTGAAAGGAATTCATCATCAAAGATGGATTTGGGTTCTCATTTTGAGAACTTAAAATATTAGGTACACTAGTCTTCGATGCATGTGTAGAAGAATTGACAGGTGCAGAAAAATTGACAGCAGTCAAAGAATCACTTACACTTTTATCCTTCGCGGTGTCCATTGAGATAGCATTGTCTTTTGCAGGATTTGGTATGGGAGTCCCACGTTTTGCAATAGAAATTGGCAAACGTTGAGAGTCCTTGTTTGAAGAGGATCATCACTTTTCGCAATCACAGGTGGCTGAGCTGCCTATGCTTGTGAATGGGTGAATACTGCAGAGACATCCCCATCATGTGTGTCTGACGTATCATCTTCTTGATATTGCATAAACCTGATATTAGAGTTGCCAACCAACTCTGCATCATCTTCTTGATGAGAATTGGCATCTTCTTCACCAAAAGGGGGAAGATCATTCTGTTCAGCATCATAATCTCCTGTAGCTAAATTTTGGGGTGGTGCTTCCAATGCAAGCCTCTCTGGAGTAGGAGGCAATTTATTCTAATTACGCATGGCATAATTGGAATGATTGTTTGGATAAGTCCTTCTTGGAACATCACAATAAGAAGTATTTCCTTGTGAGGAAATTTGCTTCTTAAGTGCCAACAACTCATTTGCTAACTTTTGTATCATGGGATCAACAGAATTTATTGAAGGAATTGGTAAATTGGCAATTTGATTATTTCTAACCTTGTTGGGATCTCTCCTTATCTTACCAGCGAGGATAAGATCATCTTCGACCAATATAGCCAACTATTGTGCAGCGTCCAAATCTGCAGGATTATTCCTTCTTAAAAGAAAGCTCACCTCTGGCAATTGAGTGTTGATGAAGAAGCATTTCAAGTTTCCAACAGTTGGTCATGAAGCAACTGGAATGCGATTGTGCAATTTATTGAACTTTTCTACAAATTCATGCATAGCTTCCTGAGGTTCTTTCTTCATTTTAGTTAACTGGGCCAGCAGTGTGTGATTGTCTTTGACAGACTTGAACCTTGCTTCAAACAATGTTCTGAGAGTTGCCCAATTTGTGATACAAGCATTCATAAGATGATAGAACTAATGAACAACAACTCCATGCAAATTCTCAATGAACAATCTCACCTAAACATCTTCATTCTCAACACCTAGGCCTCCACATGCGATGTAGAAGGTAGCAATGTGTTCGTCCAGGTGTTGAGAACCATCCCCCAAAAATTTGGCTAATTTTTTCCGCGTACCTTTGGGAAGTTCATGCAAAGGTGCGGTCAAGTTCAAGGGACCAAAAATAGTACCCCAAGGTCTAGGAGTAGCCATCCTTAATGGATTATAGTGTGGTATTACAAAATGACTTGCAAGTGGAACAAATAAAACTTGCAAACTTGATGCCTCACTTGGTATGGGAGATCGCCGTGCAGAAGGAGGAAAACTTTGTGTTTGCTGCAAAGGAGAACTAGTCCATGGAGGTGTCACAAAAGGAAAATTATGTTGTTGTAGAAACTCAAAAGTAGGATCAACAACTCCCGCTAATCATTACCCATGAGTGTAACTTCGATCAGCCAGATTATGATTTTTGAGAAAATCAGCAAAAAATGATATTACAATGAAAAGAGCACTGCAACCCAAAGGGAAAAAAAAACTAGTTGCACGTCACTCCCCAGCATATTCACCAAAAAACTGTTGGGTGAATATTTTTTCACCAATGTACTAATGACAAAATATATGATTCACACACAGCTATGTTGAGAAATTAATCTCTCCTCTCATCAAGGGGAGGTTCCCTTTGAAATTTCTTCTCAAATTAATAAGAAATCAAAATCTGTGGGTTGGTGCTAGGCATATAACTCTTTTTTTTCAGAGGCTATGTATTCTCCCTTCACCTTGTTATAATTTCTCTACCTCTTTAGATACTTAAATAAAGTGACAATGAATCTAAAAAACTACGCTAAAACTTACAATCAAATAGCATTGGGGTAGAACTTGTGATCACTTGAACGCGGGAAATTGCATCTTCAATATTTACTTGTTTCTTTTGCCCGTCCTTCAGCATGCATGCAAGGACTTCAAAACTGACCTGGATCTCCAATAGCTTATCAAATGTATCAAGTGAGAAATCTTGTCCCGTGCAGTGATCTATTAAGGCAAGGAATTCATGTGTAATAGCTTTACCAATAATGAGATTCTGATTGCCATCATATAAGTAACAAGGAAGATCAGCAACTTTGGAAAAAATGAAATCAATCTCGTCATCACCTTCTTTCTTCTCTCCGTCCAGCTCTGCAATCATCAACCTTATTGTCTCTTTCTTATGAGAGAATAATGACAAGATCTAGATGTACTTTTCCCTTGTAGGAATTATCTTATTTTCAACAAGGACATCTATCCTAAAGTCCTCCATTTTGCTTCAAAAGATAATACTTTTCACAACTTCCTCAATCTCCTATAATAATGAAGTTTTGAGTCCTTGCATCTGACTCTGGATTACTTCAAAACCCATGAATAGTCCCATTGTTGAACTTAGAATATGAGAGCCTTCTAACCTTAGCCATGAAATCCACTCATCCATCACTCGGCCTTTAGCTCCTACTTGTTCAATCTTCTTTAGAGCTTCCGTGTCCATTGAGGATCCTATGGGCTCAATTTCTTGAGAAGATTGTGTGACCTTCAAAAGAACATTGGTTAGTTGTTCAGACTTCTACTTCAATTAATTTTTCTCATCGCTCTCCTAGTCAAATCTTCTCAACAAAGAATCAAAGGTTGTCTGAGAATCCAATTTAACACTCTCATGTGTTTCCACCCCAAGCTCTATGATTTGCATGGTGTAATCCTCAGATCGTATGTTGCCTTTGTCCTTATCTAATGATGGCACCATGACCTACGCATACTTTCTACTAAAAGTCGGGTCTACTAACACCCAAGATACTGTCTTTGGATTCTTTGTTCCCTTAGGCTTTGGAGGAACCAACCACTCAAAGTCAAACTCATCTAGAGAAATTACCTATTTTTTCCTCTTAGGGGCCACTACTTCCATCTAAGGGGGTAATTCTGGATTGACCGATGGAGTATTCACTCCTTATTGATTTTTCAGTTAAAGTTTTAGGAGCAGGTTGACTGGAGCTCAGAGCCATTATGAGTGTTATTGATGGCACCAATGTTGAAGTATCTAGTGGAACACTTGTCGATGTTGTGATATTTGTGTTGCTAATACCTCTTCAGTTACTGATAGGAGGGTTGAAGGCATCATGGATGCAACTTCAGCACTTACCAATGGTGGAATGTTTATTATGGTTGTAGTAACACGTAAGTTCACTGTAGATTGTTCTTCAAGTGCCCCTTCCAAGGCTTCATTAAAATCCAACATCGTAGATTCAATGGTGGATGAAGGAAAATCATCCAGATTGGAGAAATTGGTTAGTGTGAAAAACTATTGAGCAGCCTCTGACAGCTCCATGCCCATACTTACATCCCCATCTTGAAAATCCCCATTCTCTTGATCAGAGTCAGAATCAATAGAATGGATGATTACCTATGAGGTGATCGGGGCATCAACTCCAGCTGGGTGTGATGTTTCTTCAGCCTATACTCCCTCTTGTTGAGGAATTTCACCTTCTTCAACCCCCTTCTCTTTTTCAACTTCACTGGCAAGCGGTTGTTTTGGTTCTTTTATCACTGCTTCCTGTACTTCCGATGATGATTCACCTTTGTTGGACCCTTTAACCGTGAATTTAATCTTGGGCCCTTTCCCCTTAGATTGTACCATAGGATCTGAAGATAGTGCCTGTGGATCTACCTTGCTCTTTGTTCTTGTCTCAGTTGTAGTCATCTTGCTGAATGGGCCATCACTATTATCATCATCCGCTGAACTAGCAGGAAGTTGTTTCATTCTAAGATTTTTCTTTATCACCCAAGCATTGGTGTTTGTTAGGATGGGAGCAATCCTTTTAGTGATAGATTTTCTTTCCTTCTGTGACCATTGCATAGGAGGAAGCAGAGAATCAAAAATCTTCTTCTCATAATAGACAGGGTCTATTATGTAATCTATGTTTTCCATGGTCATTGGTATCTTTTCTAAATTGAATTTTTCAATTTTTTACAAGGTAAGATGGCTAAAATCCATCCTTCTTATATCCTCCTCATTCTGAGTCTGCCCAAACATCTTCAAACCTATAAACATGTGTATAAATCCTCTTGAGTTTATTCTTTATGCCACGAAAGTCAAAATCGTTTCATGCCTTAAATCTTCGCATAGTATTCCATTGCATTTCTTCCTCCATGTTCTTGGCTTTAGGGTTGGTTAGGACTGAGTACCTGTCAATTGACTCCAGGAACTTCAACCTAGTCTTATGTGCTTGTGATTGTTTTTCATGCATAGAAATTAGTTATCTACACAAATCTAGGAGAATGATCTTGTCAGAAGGAAATCTTGGTAGAATAAAAGGCTCACCTAAGAAACATCCAATTTGGATGTAAGTGAAAGTAGGAAATTGAAGGAAAACACATCCAAAATGAGATACCCTGTTATAAGCAGCCTCTGATAATCTCTGCTTCTATAGGCTCTTATCAAATATGCACTTCCACACAACAAAGAAGGAATCATTAACTCTTTTGTAGTGGCTACCATGATTTTTGATGGTAAGTTGATCATAATACTCCCAGACAGGCACCAATCTCTTATCACCCTTGGTAGACAAACCTAGATATTGCCTCATAGAAGCAACTGCATAAACCAGGTATGAGGTCATGTAGAATTTTAGTGTTACTTTGACCTCCTTCAATTGAGCACAGAGTGCATCACTGATCTGTTCACCCCAATCAATTATTGCAGCCCCTTTCCTGATTATATTCATGTAGTAACACATCCAGGTTTTAAAGTAATCAGAGTCTTTTAGCCCCTTCACCCTTGACAACATGGTAACCATGTCATTGTATTCCTCATTGAATTCACTCCTATGGAAGGACTTGGGCCATTGTGAGGTAGTAGAATGTCTGGAAGTAGAGAGGTACATAGTATTGACCACTTTCTTGCATTTAACTTCATTTTTCTCATAATACTCTTGAGCACTCTCTTGAGAAATGCCAGCTACCTCTTCAACTTGAGAGCCTTTGAAGACACTATTGAAAAATACACTATCCAGAGTCATGATGACATTCTGGTCTGCGTCCTTCACTTGTCTTGTATTTGGATCAAAGTGATCTGCTATTGCAAGTACAACTTTTGGGTCATGAGCTGCAACTGGGAAGGATGCATATTTATGGAACTAAGATTTGATCAGATTAGTTAAGCGAGTAGGAGATTTCTCAACTTGGTCAATAAATTCTTATATACTGACATTTTCAATCTCAATATCTCTTATTTCCTTTATATTTGAGTCTACTGAACTCTTTGGGTACATATTCAAGTACTTATCGTACATGTACTTCAACTTTTTTGTTGATGTTTTACTCAGAGAAGATTCCAATTAACTTGTGGAAGGATCAGGTTTATCTTGAGGGAGCTTTGACATTCGTGATGACTTCTTTTCTACAAGTGATTTGGAAAAATTTGATGATGGTGAGGTCAAATCCACAAGATGGCAAGCGAAAATGGAGGAAGCAGCGTGCGGAAGGAGAAAAACATAAACAATAATGAAGAAAATGAAATGCAAAATTGATTAAATAAACCCCTAAATTAACTATAAATTTTGCATTAATGACCAACTTGCAGTGCATGTCGGACTTTAAAGTCCAACATGCAAGCTTAAAACCTTTGCAAGTTGGACTTTAAAGTTCGACATGCATTCTCCGGCTAAATCGTCTGTAGTTCGAACTTTAAAGTCCGAATTGCAGAGGAAGACTACCTGCAGGTTGGACTTTAAAGTCCAAACTGCAAGCCTAAAACTGAACATGTGTACATCAGACTTTAAAGTCCAATGTGCACAAAATTTTGCAAAGGAGGACCCTGTAGTTCAGACTTTAAAGTCCGAAATGCAGGTAAAATTGCAAACTTTGAAAAACTTTGAAAACACTAAAAATGAAAAGCAAGAAGCTAAGCGAGCTAATCGACAGAGTCGATCAAGCTCTCCCAAAGGTCATAAGCTACAAAATGGACCAGTTTCATATTGTTGCCTCATGATTTTGGTCATGCTGAAATCAAGGACAACATACCTCGCACTCTCAAACATAAAAGAGATTATTTAAAGTGTATTTAAGCCTTTTAGCAAATTACAAACTAGCAAATTGTTGTCTGCAATTATGCTTTATTATGTGCTTTAACTGAATGCTTTGAAAAGAAATGATTGTAAATATATATTGAAAATGAGATTGCTTTCAGGACCTAAAAGACATATGCATAGATTAGTTCATATAGGATTTGGGAAGAATGTTTTTCTGTCAAGGACCTTGAATGCATACATATCAAAACCTTGAAAAATCAATAACAGACCAGTGCCTCTATCCAAGGATATATATGACACTTTGTGGACATAATATATTATCAAATCAAGAGACAATTTCTCATTAACTATGAATGTTTAGTATGTGTTACACAAACAATAAGAACTCAAGCTTTCACCTAATGCAACAACATGTGACTCACATCATAGCAAATCTATAAATAGAGTTATCAAGAGGACAAAGATAACTCATCAACACAAAAGTGTACACAGTATTTGGAAAAAGAGATAGTGAACCTTGTATATTAATCTTCAAGAAATAATTGCATACATAAGCTGCACTTGTAAATACTTCATTACAAATTGCTTTCACAAAATGATACGTCTTCTTCCTATAGACTTCTCTAATACAAAATGATATTCAATCCTTATTTTATTATGTTGTTCTTATGACTCCCCTCTATATCTACATTTTTTAACCACTTATATATGTGGTTGAATGGGCACCATACCCCTTTTGGGGTGAAAATGCACCATTTTACATTAAAATTAACAAAACCCTTTGAAATTAATATGCAAACTAGTTAGTCAATAACCTTGCTTTAAGCTATCTTTCAGGTTTTTGTCTGGTCGGCTGCCTTAAACTTCAGATATGAATCTGAAAATATTTATGGTGGTAGGAAACATCCACTTCTAAAATAGGTCTTCATCATATTTGATATTTGCCTACATTTCCATTCCAAGTCGACATCTTATTTCACACAGGTCAAAATAACGGGCTTTTCAGCCTTCTTACACTCTTCTATATGGTATATAGCCAAAAACACATTGTACAGATCTAATATTTTTACAAGAGCTTGGAAACTTGATTTTATGAAATGGGTATTTCTTATATTTTCATGTTTCATTCATTTTAATTCTCTGTTAATATCATCTTTTCTACAGAGCAAAAACACTAGTCTTTCATGGGGTCCATTGGAATTAATTTATTCATATCCTCCTTTACTCTAGTTGTTCAAGTCATTAATCATCCATTATGTGTCATTTCCATGAAGTGACCATCATTTTTAATAGTAGGGTTCTTGAAATTATTTGGAAATTTTAAGCCCCAACACAATCATAATTCATATGACACAACCTTTTATGCTATAGCCAACTCTCATCAATCTATGTAATCAAACATGTCTTCTCACTAGAGTTTAAATGAAATATATTACCTTTTGTCTGTGTACCGATTGTAATCTCCAAGCCAAATCTATGAATGATTTTGCATTTTCCATCCTTGAACTATAATTGAAATCCTTTATCTACCAATTGTCCTACACTCAAAAGATTATGCTTCAAACCTTCAACATAATAAACATTGTCAGTATTGTTCTTACCATCTAATGATATAGTTCATTTTCCTTTAATCATAAATGTCTTGTCATCTCCAAATCTAACTAGACCACCATCAAATTCTTGCAAAGACAAAAACTTCCCTTTATCTCTAGTCATATGATGTGAACAACCACTATCAATTACCCATTCATCCTAGTCCTCAATTTTAGTAGCAAGTGCCTTCTCTTTAGGTGCATTCTCTTCCAGTGATGGATCATCTTCCTTGATAGCCAAGAACACCCATTCCTTCCCATTGTCGGATCCACTAGCAGAGTCTTCTATTGATGCATCATTTGAATCAGTAACGCCTTCCTCATCCTCTATATATCATGATTTGTCTCTATTTTTCTCGTACTTATATTTGTTCTAATATCCAAGGTTAGGCTTAAATGATCTTGTAAATCTTTCTTGAAATCTTGAATTCCTTTCAGGACATCTAGATGCAAAATGACCTATCTTATTACATGCAAAACATTTAGAAGGTGTTTTTCCTTCATACTTACTTCCTACCGGTCCTTTAGGTACTCTTCTAGAAAATAGTACTTCAAGTTTCTCAAACTCATCATCTTCTCTCTTCATATCTTCTAACTCCTTTGCATATAAAGCTTTCTAATCTTTCTTACCAATTGTAGATGTAGATGCATGAAAAGCAGGTTCAGTCCACAGCTCCAGAAGGTCCAAATTCCTCAAGCTCAAAAGTAGATAGTTTCCCAACCAAAGTATCTCTATTGATAGATGTATTAGCCATTTTTCTCAATTCATTAATTGCAATAGCCTTCATTTTGTAAGCTAGTGGTAGGGCTCTTAGGACTTTAGAAACAATTTCATCTTCACTCAGAGTTCCACCACAACATTGAATTCTCATAACAATCTCATTTACTCTTTCAATGAATGCAGTAATCCTTTCATCTTCTTCCATCTTTAGGTTTTCATATCTCACCCGGTAGCCATCAAGTTTAGCAATCTTCACTATAGGGTCACCTTCATTAAGAGTTTGCAACTTATCCCATATAACCTTTCTAAATGATTTGTCTATTAATCCCATTATTTGTTGATTAGAAAGTGCACACAAGAGGGCTTCTCCTACTCTACAATCATTCTCTAGCTCCTTGTCCAGGTTTGTTGGAGGAGGATTGTCAAATCCCATATTATAGGGTGTGACACCATTCTGTGTGATCTCCCAAATCTCCTTGCCAAGACATCTCAGATGAGTCTCCCTCTAAATCTTCCATACTATGTAATTTGTTCCATCAAGCCTCAGAATATCCCTTCAAAAGATAACTCCAGAAGAACTGGATGAACTTGAACTGTTAGTCGTCATAGGATCTTCCTCAAGCAGTTAATCTTTCTGCAGAGAGGACCAAAGCTCTGATACCAATTGTTAGATAGTTCAGATAACTAGAAGACAACTGAGAGGGGGGTGAATCAATTTTTTCAGATTACAGGAACATTCAGCAATTAAGACTTTAATAGTGGAACCCAAAACATTAATATCAAAATAGCAGTTAAGCAATTAAGCATAAACAATAATCATAGAATAAAATCCATCCACACAACACCAAGATTTATACATGGAAAACTCAATAAAGGGAAAAACCACGGTGGGAAGCCTACCCAAAGTCAAATAATGCCTCTACAGTAAGTATGTGAAATACAATGAAGGGGCCTGCACTTGCAGGAAGGCCAACATCCTAGAGCACACTACTCATCACAAAAGGAGCCTCACTGACTACATATAAATCCAAACTACAATCTAGAGAAGTGTTGAACTACAAAAGATAGCATCTCCTATGCCTGAGTACAATTCTGGTTAAGCTCAATACCGGAGGACTAAATCCTCTTACATAAACCCAATTCAATCTCCAATGATCGACCAACTCCTCTGCCTAAATGATATCACATTTATTGACACATTACATTCCTTGACCATGACCTCTTACATTAACCATGATGATCTACAATGAGATCTTACATCTAATTATACAAACCCTCAAATATAAAGAATCGGGTCAGCCACCAGACAATAAACCAATTACATATTTACAAGCCATGTCATCTTTAGACCAAACAAGTAATCTCAACACATAAGACATCCTGGAAATGCATCAATAGGTCCTATCCACATGTTACATTAAAGTCGGTCCACAACCTAGATCAACCAGGACCAATTATAGGTCCACATGCTTCAGCAATGATCTCCAAATGCCAAGTCTTGAACATGATCACCAACAGCATCCTGAAACTCCATTAGAAGCTACACCAACACCACTTATACAATTCATCAAGATATCCATCAAAAGCTCTATTGGTGAAACCCTCATCGGAAGAAGAAACCAATCTTCTAAGCAAGTAGGATAGCATCCAATCACCAGACCAAAACCAATTGACCAAATATGAGTATTAGTATCATGAACAAGCCAATTCCATCACCAAACTATACCGGAGCCTACCAGATCATACTGGATCCAAGTTAACCAAAAGCCACCCAGCTTATCGGGACCAGAAGGGTGTCGGTAAAGAATCCAAACAAGTAGTGTTGACATCAATAACAAAACATCAATGCAACACATAATCAATTCTACCAAATGCCCAACACATCCTACATGGTCACATATACTCTTGTTCTCTTCTCTTTCATCCTCTTTTCACCTTTACCAGATGGCTTGGCTGGTGATTTGGTAGAACTAGAGGAGGGAACAATGCTTCTAGTTTGCCTTGGCTTAGAAGTAGAGGCTTTCAGACTAGTTGGTTCAAACTTTATTGGCTTCTCTGATTCCTAGAATCTCTTCCTGGCATCCCAAACCACTTCCTTAGTGATTCCAATACTTTCTACATATTCTTCTTTATGCTTCTTCAGCTTCTTCTGAATTTTTATCTTCTTGAATTTGGAATATAGTTGTAAGTATTTTTCAGAAAATGTTCCAAATCTTTCTTCTCAAGGATCTACTAGTTTTCTCAAGAGATGTTGTTCATACAGCCCAAGAATTTTCTCCTCAACTTCATACCCCATGGGCATGATCCAAACAATTCTAGGGTCAACTGCTTCCATCAAGCATTGATTTGTGTCAACCATGAAACATATAGTATCCTTATACTTATGAACAATAGATCTAGTTATCCTCTCCCTATCATGCATTGCACTCTAGAAATTCTTTAAATACCGCCATAGAGAAGCTTTTTGGGCCTTTGTATCACCAACATTGTATAGTAAGTATTTGATCTACATAGCTACTAGCCTGTCATATGCCCATTGGAATTGACCTACTCCTAGAACCTCATTCATTAAGTAAAAGAATAAGCACATGATAAAAGTTCCATATTTAAATGGATGCTTCTTGTCTTGTTTGATCTTTTCTAGGTTCTTCATTAGCTGACTCCGGAGCAACTCACATAGGTCATACTTCTTGTTCTCCCAAATCATCTCATACACTGCATAGATAGCTATTTTGGATACTAAATTTTCCTCGTTGGAATTGTAACTCTTGTAACCTATTACCATAGAATCAAATCTCACATCATGTTCTAGAATATCGTTGATAGTCATTGCCCTGTCAAATTTTGAACCAGTTGTATCAATGACAATTTGGTTCTTCACATATTTCAATGTGAGTAGATCATTGGATGAGCACAAACTAATTATGACCCTATTGGCATTATTGGTGATCTTGAATGGCTCATTTAACCATATAAACTCATCATGCATCATGTTTAGCACATAATAGACCCACTCATGTTCATCGAGGACAAAATGCAAAAACTCTTTCCTCCAACACTTTGAATTCTAGTTTGAGCTTGAAGTTTTCATGTATCAGTTTCTTATTGTAAAGATTCAACAAATGAGAGTTTTCGAACTCCTCAAGGTTGCAATGATTATAAACCCTAATGTCTTCAATGTGCTAAACATTGTATGGGACTAATGATAATTCACTTTGCAGATCATCTTCAATTGAAATAAATGGATGTTTCTTGAAACTGGGTCGAGCTCTTTTAGTAATATCAACAACCAGAGGACTAGCCATCTTCAGCATTCTTGAATTGAAAAGTTTTGCAGAAAATACCTTTCTTACTCAGAATAGGGTTTTGCACAAGAATCACTTTCATGCTTCGGTCTCAAGGAATTCCGTCTCATAGACTTCTCTCCTTATCTTCTCTTGAATGCAAAGTGACAAATGAATGTGTAAATTTGTCTTTAATCACTTGCATATCTAACTTTTAGGGTCCAATAAATGTGTTTTTCCCTAAACCTTCTGGATACCAGCTTTTCTAGACTACTTCACAAAACTCATCTATGGATCTTCATTGCAGCTCAAATTCTTCCAGAGAACACCTCAATTCATCTGCAATGCCTTAATACAACTTTTTCAACATGCCAAATTCAGGCATCATCTTCTATAGGGGGGTATAAGATTTTCATGAAGACTCCCCCTAGGTCGGAGGCCTTAACTCAATTCTTGAATGAATTTCTAGCACCAGATTCAATCCGGATCCATTCCCTGCATCATTATCACTCTTCTTACCCCCTATCTTCTTCATTTGATTTTTTATCTCCTCCACTTTCACTTTTCCTTTTTCATCTGCTTGCACATTCTTCTTCTTGTCTACTAGAAAATTCCTATTCTTTTTTTTTTCTTCTGTGGAATCTAGTAATGTGATTGAACTTGTTGCAATTGTACCACACAACATTTCCTTGTCTAGGCCTGAAATTCCCTTGATTTCTTCTTGATTTGTACTGGTTAGCAATGTGTCCAAACCTACCACATGCATAGCATCTAATCTTCCTTCTATTAAAAGTTTTACTCATCACACTTCTGCATTCATTTGACTTATGTCCATACCTATTGCATTTGAAATATTGACTAGAGAAAGATGGACCATTATGATTCATCCTATTTCTGTACTAAATTGCTTTATGATTGTCATTGAATTTTTTAGCATTAGGTTGTCTTACCAGAGACTTTTTAGTTTTGTTTTTCTTATTTGTTGACTTAGGATTTCTTTGACCAAATCCAGATCTTTCACCTTTCTCAAATAGAAGACATTGCTTGTCATCTTCACTCTTTTGACTTCCAAGAATTTCATCAAGCTTAGCTTAGCTAATCTTGAACTTCTCCTTGTACTCTTCACAGTAGCATGTTCATCCCTAAGAATGATAATCTTTCTTTCAAGCTTTTGCTCATTGTTCTTGGATTTTTGCAGTTCAAGCATCAGCTGATCATTCTCACAATTAAGCATGCATCATTCACCAGATCTATCTTTTAAGGATGGAGTAATATTCTCCTCATTATTCTTCCTTTCTTCGATCTCCTTTATCAACCTCATCACAATAGATTCTATCTCATGCTTCAAGACTGCATTTTCTTTTGCAAGTTTCCCACATTCTTCTTATCTCTCCTTCGAGACTTGATTTAGGTGATCATCTTCCATGCATTTTCTTTCCTTCTTCTTTAGCAGATCAAAAGGTTCCTTTCTCTTTTCCCTGGACTTTTCAGCTGATCATTCAATGACTGAATGAAATTCTCAGCATCCTTAAGATTTCCTTGAAATTCTTGGACTTCAACTTTGGACTGATCAAAATCATCAAGTGCAATAAGAAGTTGATGTTGAAGACCACTAGAATCCATTGAGTCACCTTCTAAGATATTCCTCAAGTTCTTAAACTTCTTTCAAGGAACTAGGCTCTAATACCAATTATTGGAATCAAGGAACACTAAGAGGGGGGAGTGAATCAGTGTTCTGCAATTTTTAACTTTGTTAAGTTGTTCATTCAACCACTTAATTCATATGAGCAAAAGAAAGATGCAAGAACATAAACCAAATAGCCACAGCACCATAAGACCAAGATTTTTATACATGGAAACCCAGTTAAGGGAAAAACCATGGTGGGGATGAACCCACAATATAAATATACTCTATTGAAGTATAGAAATATTACAAAGGGGAATGCACATGCATTCGGGCACACTTCCTAGATCTCACTTCTTAAAAAAAGGAGGCTCACTACTTATAAATATATTACAATAGATTACTACAGTATGTGAACTAAAAACTAGCATCTACAAATGCCTAGTGATAGTTCTGGTTAAGCACAATAATCAAACTTTCCACACTTATCTCACTCTGCTATATTCCACTATCCTATCATGAATATGGAGCATAGATCTCAAACCTGCACATGTGAAGCTATGCACACTCGATCACACAACCTTTTCGCATACCCACCAATGATCAAAATGATCATCATAATTGGTCTTATATATCCATGGCACACAATCATATTGGATATATGTTGGCTCAAGAACATTTATCATATTCACCAAATGTGTATGAACTATCAGCTTAATCCAATCTCCAATGCATATGTAGACCAAAAATAATTGTCCACATGCTTCCCATATGTTAGCTAAACAACCTTGAACACAAAAATAATCAGAAAAACTACTCCATCAATTTCGCACAATGATCAATCACACAAGTCTGCCATACTACATTGTTCAACCCAAAAACCTATATATCGGATCTCCTAACTTGCATAGCAATTATCACCGAAGACTAAAATCATGTAATAAGGTACTATAGACATCTATCAAGCTTCTCTTAGCTCTGTAACACAAAATATTCAACTGAAATGAAATATCAATAAATATACTATACTTTGTCAGATGCCCCTTTCTAGCTTACCGAATTTAACCAAATCTTTACCCAGACTTCTAGTCTAAGAAAATCAATCACAGGGGATGGGAATCCAGACTTGAGTTGCCATCAATGACCACATCTTTTGACCTGAGTAGTGTCTCTTTCCAACTAGATCTAGTCTCTTGTTCATGACCTATTGTCATTTTGATACTAAGAACTCAAACAAGAGAATCCTCTAGAGGTATTTTTCAATAATGTGAGCTTTCAAATTCTAATTCTAGAAGAAGAGAGGGTAGACTTTCATTGTTACCAGTTAGGGGTACTAAAGCAGTTACATCTACACCCCTTAGGTCTCATTCTAGTCTATCTACTATAATACTATCATAGTCTAAGACTCCCACTTCTCATGTCAATAGACCATTATTTCCTATGGTTGTCCCTAGAAAGCATACTTTTGTCACCTTTAATAGAGGTAGTCCTCTGGTTTTATCCCAAAAGAATGATATACCAATAGCTTCCCTAAAATCCTTACCCTTTTCCACTAGTGAAAACTTTGTTACCGTGGCTGAGCATATTCAGGACATTACAAGCATTTGAACTATATTTGATGTAACTAATGATAATGTAGCAGTGGGGCTTCTTCCATCATCCTTTAAGAGTAAAGCTCTATAATGGTATAGGGGATTACCATCTAACTCCACCCATAATTGGGATGAGTTAGGAGAGAAAATATGTAAACACTTTTAATACAAGAGTGACCATTTATCTTTTATAAAATAGTTAACCACTATCAAGAGAGGGCCTCATGAATTCATGGGAGATTTCAATTATATATTTTAGAAGACCTGGGATAGAATCCATTCTTTGGTTAAATCATCTTCCAATCATGCCTTCTTATATTTCCCTATGGCTCTCAATAGTGATATTGCTACTATGATAAATTGATGGGAGAGGAGAACCTACCAAGTGCATATAACGCAGCCATAAGGGCATAAAATTGTTTAATACAAGTAGGAAATATAACTCCTAGACCCCCAATGCCCCTATTCCCAAAGGCTACTACACAATAGCCTATTTTGGTACCTCTCCTAGTAGCATCTACAAGTCAATAACTAATGCCTACTCCTACATAATCTATAGAGATTCAAGAGCTTAAGGCCATGATGCAGGGCTTTGGAATTGAATTAGTTACAATAAAGAGACAACAATCTCAGACTAGTAGGCCCTACCAAGAAGAAAAGCAAATTTACCAACATAATAGACTATCATTTCAAGGGTGGAACCAATGGATTAGTGCCAAGCCTCTAAACAATTTGAACCCTACAGGTGCAAGTAGCACAAAGTCAATAGTCCCAACATATAACAACCTTGTCCAAGAGAAAGATTGGTGCATTCCATGCAAGCAACCTCACAATTAGATTGCATGTTAGAGTGGAGATATTTCTCAAGGCCTAGTAGCACAATATGAACTAACCAATTTAGATTAGCAGTTTCTTGATTGTCCAACCTATGTATAAGGAGATTCTACCCTTCTGAATTGGCAAGAGGCAAATTTTTGTGGTGTTAATCAATTGAACAATGACTCTGTGGCCAAATAAACTAGGTCAAAGAAGAGGTCTATAGGAGATGATGAGTTTTCTACAAAATCCCAACCTTCACATGCTTCTACACAAACTATAACTCCAAAAACTCTAGACAAGATAGCTTCTCCAAACAAAGATCAAAATGTGACTCAAAATGACAAGAGGCAGGAGCATCCTAAGGTTCCTTTAGTAACAAGACTTTCCCCTATCACTACTAAGGCTCCTTCTAAAGTTGTGGTTCCTTTTAGCATTGTAGAGAAAATTAACAGGTCTAATATCAACGTTTCTATGTGGGATGTGATCTCTCTTCCATCTTAAAGAGATCTACTCCAAGAGACCTTGAATGATATCAACAACACAAAAGAGACAACAAATGATTGCAACTCATCCACCCCAATAAGTCTAGTATAGATTTTAGAGGTAGATAATTCAAATAAGACCCAGTAAGCCACCTCCTTTCTATCTCTCTTTGATTATAGGGGGTAAAGAGTTCATAATTGCATGATAGATTCGGGAGCCAGCATCTCATTCATGCCCAAGAATGTCATTGACCACCTAGGTATTAAATATGAACCTATGGCTATGGGAGTTGTTCAACTTGATGACACTTTGGTTTAGATAGTGGGGGTGATTAAGGATTTGTGTTTGAACTTACATGGATGCCCTGGTTGTAGTGTCTTACAAGACATTTCAGTAATTGACCTCCTAGCTTTCTTTTCTATTTTCTTATCAAGGGAGTTTACTACCAAGAAAGGAGGATATCTATCTTCAAACTGGTCCCATATGCTATTTAGGACAAGATATGTTACAAAGGTTACCATAAAGGCAATGCCCATTTCTAAGGATCATATTGAACCTTATACTTTGAGCCCTATAAATATGAATTGTACTCTTCATGATGAAAAGGAGGATGATTTAGTTAGAGAGCATGCTAATCTTGTGGAGGTCCCTAACTACCTACTTAATGAGAGGGCTAATTCTTTTCAATTTGACCCAATCAATGAGGTCATTGATACAGGTCTTGGTACTTACTACATTCATGAGGAAGGCACCCTTATTCCCAATCTTACCAAAGGGTGAGTGACTTCAAAGGAATGTGGAACATGTTTTTTGATGGCTCAAGAAACAAAAATGGTATAGGGGCCAGTGTGTTACTCATCTCTCCTAACAAGGAGAAATACTATTTTTCATTCAAGCTTCATTTTAGCATCACTAATAATGTGGCTAAGTATAAAGCGTTGATCTTAGGTCTCCAAACAAAACAAAGAAGAGGGATAAAATCCTTACGTGTACATGGAGATAGTAAGTTGGTTATCAATCAAGTAAGAGCTCAAAGAATAACCAAAAATAGCCTTCTCAAATATTACAAGCATAGATTTTGGGACTTAATGGAAAGGTTTGAAGCCTTCAATATATCTAGTGTCCCTAGAAATTAGAAAAAGCATGCCAATAGGCTAGTAGCAGTTGGCACTCAGCATGAAATACCAATTCATGTTGCAGACAAGAGAGAGCAACAAATCAGGCTAGTGGTTAGGCCCTTTGTACTTGATAATCAAAATAATTGGAAGTTTTTTTATTCAAATCAGTAGATTGTCAACTTCTTACAAGAGGAGGTGGAGTTCTCAATCAAGAACCAATCCCTACAACATAACCAATATGGAGATAAAATCATGCAGCTCAGCTCAAACAAGTTGCCCAAAGGATTAATCACCTTGGAGGAGATCTTCTATTCAAATTATTAGGTGAAAGGGAGGGCTATGAATTTGGCTACAAGAAAAGGAGATTACAAGCCTATCTCAAAGGTTGGTGGGAAATCTCTCAACTTGGGAAAGCAATGTTCCAAAATCTACCAAGAGGTCTTTATCAACCTATGTAAAGAATATAATGATGTATTTTCTTCTACTTATGAGGATCTAAAAGGGTTTGACCCTAGTTTGGCCTAGCACACCATGGAGCTAGATCCAAATGCAAAGCCTATCAGACAAAAGAAAAGACCCATAAATCTCAAGGTTGAGCCATTAATGAGAAAGGAGTTGTCCAAGCTCATAGAATCTAATATAATTTTTCTAATAAAACATTCTTCTTGGGTAGCTATCTCGTTCCTTCTAGGAAGAAGAATGGGGAAAGTGGGTTATGTGTAGACTTTAGGGACCTTAATATATCCTCCCTTACATTTATATATCCCCTTCCTTCCACGGAATAGATCTTAGCTAAGGTTAGTGGTTCAGAAAGATTTTCTTTCTTGGATAGGTATTCAGGATATAATCATATCCTAGTCCAAGATTCAATCCAATTCAAAACTACATTTACTACTAAGTGGGGCACATATGCCTATTGTAAAATGCCTTTTGGACTAACCAATGCAGGTGCCACTTTCCAAAGATATATGGATATGTCCTTTGAAGGATTATTGGTAGAGTTTGTGCTAGTATACCTAGATGATATAACTATGTACTCCAAGGATTTAGCAAATTATTTCGGTCACCTTGAATAGGTATTCAAAAAATGTAGAGAATATGGTGTGTCTTTAAATCCTAATAAGTGTGTATTTGCTACAGACCAAGAAAAATTGTTAGGACACATTGTATCGAGTGAAGTTTTAGCCATAGATACAAAAAGAGTGGAGGAAATTCTATTTCTTCCATTTCCAAGTCACAAAAAAGGCTTGCAAAGTTTCCTTGGAAGAGTCAACTTTGTAAGGAGATTTATTCCAAACTTGGCTGCTATGGTTAAACCTCTCATAGCAATGTTGAAGAAGGATATAGTTTTCAAATGGACCAAGGAGGGGAAAGATGGTTTTGAACAAATCAAACAAGAAATTTCTCAAGCTCCTACCTTGGTAAATCCCAATTATGATAAATATTTCATCCTCTACACTTTGGGAGGAGAAGCAAGTATCTCAACTATCTTAATGCAGCTAAATGGTGATGGGTTAGAGAAGCCCATTGCCTTTTTTAGTGAGGGCCTAAAATATTATGAGCTTAAGTATAACTACATGGAAAAATAGGTCATCATAGTGGTTAGAGCATTGAAGAAGTTCAAACATATGCTTTCTAACATCCGCATTCAGCTCCTAGTGCCACATGCAAGTGTGAAGGATTTCCTCCTAAACAAGGATATTGGTGAGAAGAGGGTTGGATGGATCACCAAGGTCATGGAATATGACCTCAATATAAAAATCACCAAGTTAGTAAGAGGCAAGGGCTTATGTGAATAGTTTGTTTCAAATTTTGATACGGACCTAGAGGTCACCCTTATACTGCAAGAGGAGGAATAGTTAGCCAACAATGAATGTAGGCAAATCAGTTGGTTTAATGACATGACTTCTTTATTGAGGGATGGTAGTCACCCTCCTAATTTTGATAGAACTAAGAGAAGACACTTTATACTTTAGTCTATTTCCTTATGTATTAGTGGATGGCATGTTGTTCAAAAGGGACTTGAATGGAGTCTTACTGAGATGCAGCAAAGAAGATCAGGTCAATAGATTATTAGAAGAGTTTCATGATGGCTCCTCAGGTGGCCATTTTTCTGCAAGGACCAATGCCATGAAAATAATCAGGGCAAACTATTACTGGACATCCTTATTCAGAGATTCACACAAATGGGTGAGGAAGTGCAAAGAGTGTTCCCTTTTCTCAAGTAAAAAACATTGGTTGCCCTTCCTCTTCATCCTATACGGACTGATCAACCTTTTACTTAGTGGGGCCTGGATTTCATTGGCCCAATTAACCCTCTATCAAGAATTGGCCATAAGTAGATTTTGGCCACCACGGATTACTTTAGAAGGTGAACAGATGCAATTGCCTTGAAGGATAAAAATGAAAGTTCAATGGTTCAGTTCCTAGAGGGAATTGTAACCAGATTTGGTGCCCCTTCTACCGTTATATCTGACAATGCCAAGGCTTTTGTCAGATCTCAAATTAGCTTATGAGTAGTTAGTCATTATGTATACTTGAATACATCATCAAACTACTACCCCTAGGGTAACGGCCTAGATGAGTCCTCAAATAAGAACCTCATCATAATCATCAAGAGGACTATGGATGACAACTAGAGGTCTTGGCATTTGAAGTTGGGGATAGCCTTATGGGATAATAGGATCACACCTAAGAGAGAAACATATAATTAACCTTTCATGTTGGTATATGGAAGGGAAGCAAGGCTTCCCTTATCTCTTGACTTAGCACACTAGCTAGAGCTCTTGGAGAATGATCCCAAACCAGTCAGCTATGCAGTTGATGGAGATAGAAGAAATCATAAGTATGGCCATGCAGACCCTCAATATTTTTTAGGGATAGGTCAAAAGAAGTTTTGACAAAGGAGCCACTCATAGGACCTTCAATGTTGGTGACCTTGTCTTTAAGTGGGATGTTGATCAATCCAAACTAGGTAGGAAATCCAAATTTTATACTATTTGGAGTGGCCCATATGTTATCACTAGCTGCAAAGAGGCCAATTCTTTCCACCTATCCATGCTTAGTAGTGAGGCCCCATTGCAGTCAATTGCAACAACTTTAAAGCTTCCTCTTTAGGTGATTTTGGCCCTTGTAAATATTAGTTATTTTTTCAATCTTCCAATAAGTGCATGAGCAGAGGCCATTCTTCCCTATAATGGCAAAGTTTTCATCTTTTGCAGGTTGCAAGGGCAGAGGTTTCTTATCATGTTTCAGTCTTGACTCTATGCCCAATGGATTCCCTAGGCTACTGGCCATATGCCAAGAACACTTGTCATCCCCTCTAAGTTGCCAAAAATTTTGACCATTTTTGGGTCAACCTTGGCCATGCAAATAACCGGTATCAGATATACCACAGGCTAAAGCCCTATTATTTCAACAAGGCCTAAAACCCTAAACCCCTTAAGGCTTGATGCCTTAACCTTTTTTCAGCCTTTTTATTTCTGTTCATTCATCAGTTGAGGCATTCACTTCAATTAAATCCCACCAGCTAGAGGGGGCCTTCTTCATTCAAATTACTTTCCCTTTTACCCACAATTGATGGTTGAGAGGATCATATGTCTTATCACAATATTGTCGTGGTTTGAACTTACCTTTGGGTCCCCCATGATATTGCAGTGACTGCTTTATTTACTACTCTATCACAATGGTCGGATATCATGATGGGTTCCCCTTGGTGATATGGTTGTGGCCACTAAAGCTTCATCGCATTATCATAGCAATTTGAAAGGAAATTTAAGTGCCCTGATGGTATGGCGATGAATTTGGTAGAGCCCAAAGTAATTCTCAACACTCTATCATAGTGGTTAGATCTCGACAGTTAGTGCCCCTAGCGATGTTGCAGTGATTGGAAAGGAAGGAATGAAATATGTTATCGCAAGGTTAGATCTCAATAGTTAGTGCCCCTGGCGATGTTGATGATAGTTTAGGGATAGCATTGCCTTCCCCCTATGGGGTTGCGATAACTTTGGTGATGATAAGTATTTGTTACCATGGTATCGCAATTGTCAAAGAATAAGTTCTATCCTTGGCTGTGAAATGATGGTGAGATTGTTTAAGTTGATGGGGTCTACTTTAATGGCATGATCTTGACCATCCATCTGTGTGTGAAAGAGAGAGATCCAGTGGCCCAAGTTTAAACTGGAGGTAATCATTGAAATTTAAACAACTACCCGGTGTTGGTTGCTGACTTAATGGATTGAAAATCAATTTTTAACCCCCATCGGTGAACCGAATCAAACTTGATCTACTCCAACCACTTTCAGCAAGGTTGAGGGACACTTCCGTTACTCCATCATGCTCCTACAAATGTTTCTCTTGATTTCTCATGCTCATTTATTGCAAATTCAAGACTTATGGGTCCAATAGAGGATGTTCAAATGCCATCCCAATGTAGGATCTCCCTTAATTTCAGGGATTGTTTCTCCTTTTGATTATCTTGATGAGGTTCTTGTTGGAGGACTCTCTAAGCTATTATTCTAGGGATAATAATTTGATGATTTGTTTAGGTACATACCATACTTAGATGCCCAAGAACTGATATGTTCTTCAAAAAAAACCTTGGAATTGTCTGATATGATGGTGGAAGGGGTGCAAAATCATGTTATAATTCCATCAAGTAACTCTAGCCTTGAATTATTTCTAGCATCCTTTAATGCTACTTCTTTTGTCCATCTTGTGAAATAATTTGTAGCTACCAAAATCTATTTATGAATAGCACTTGAAGGTGGATTAATCATGCCAATGAAGTCTAAACCCCATTGTGTGAACAGTTGATATTCTTGAATGGGATGAAGAGGAAGGGAACCACTTCTTACAATTCCTCACCCACTTGTGTGAATCACAGAATACATCTGGCCAATAATAGTTGGCCCTAATTATTTTAATGGTTGTGGTCCTTGTAGAGAACTGCCTCACCTGAGCGGTCATCATGAAATTCTTCTAGCAGTCTATTGACTTGATCTTTATTTATTTATCTTAGCAAGATTCCATTAGTCTTTTCTAGAAAGTATGTCATCCACTAGAATGTAGAGAATGGACTGCAACCATAAATTCCTTCTTTTGGTCCCATCTAGACCTTGAGGACATGAATCTTCTAGTAAGAAGCTAGTCATGTCTTCTATCTAACTAATTTGACTATCATTCTTGGCCAGTTGTTCTTCTTGTAAAATAAGGGTGGCCTCTTGAGGTGTTTCAAATGATGAAACAAGTTATTTTCATAATACCTTGCCCCTAACAAGCTTGGTTATCTTGATGTTAATGTCATATTCCATGACTTTGGTTATCCGTCCAACTCTCCTTTCATTGATATCCTTGTTCAAAAGGAAATCCCTTACACTAGCATGTGGGACTAATAATTGGATTCTATTATTAGATAACATGTGTCTAAACTTCTTCAACACCCTAATAATGGTGAGGACTTGTTTCTCTACATAGCTATACTTAAGCTCATAGTCCTTTAACCCTTCACTAAAGAAAGAAATGGGTTGTTCTAAATTATCTTTATTCAATTGTGTCAGGACAGCTAAGATACTTGACTCTCCTCATAGGGTATAGAAGATAAAATAATTTAAATAATTAGGATGGATAAGAGTAGGAGCCTGAGAAATTGCATCCTTGATCTCTTCAAAGCTAGTCTTTCCTTCTTTGTTTCATCAAAAAAATTAAATTTATTTAACATGGTTGTGAGAGGTTTTACCATAGTAGAAAGGTTGGGAATTCATCTTCTCAAAAAGTTGATCCTACCAAAGAAAATTTGCAATACTTTTTTGTGACTAGGGAGTGGAAGAGAAAGGATAGCTTCCACTCATTCTAGATCTATGGCTAGGCCATCTTTTAATACAATGTGTCCTAACAACTTCCCTTGATCAGTAGAAAACACACTATTGACCATCTCTGGGTCAACCTTGGCCATGCAAATAACTGGTCTAAGATATACCACTGGCTAAAGCCCTATTATTTCCACAAGGCCTAAAACCCTAAACCCTTTAAGGATTCATGCCTTGACCTTCTTTTAGCCTTGTTATTTTCTTTCATTGATTGGTTGAGGCAGCCACTTCACTTAAGGCTCACTAGGTGGAGGGGGGTTTCTTCATTCAAATTACCTTCCCTTTTACCCACAACTCACAATCGAGAGGATCATATGTCTTATCACAATATTGTGATGGTTCAAACTTACCTTTGGGTCCCCCCCTCGCAATAGTGCAATAATTGTTTTATTTACCACTCTATCACAATGATTAGAGCTCATTATGGGTTCCCCTTGGCCATATGGTGGTGGCTGCTAAAGATTTATTGCATTAACATGTCAGTTAGAAACAAAAGTTATGTGCCCCCGATGATATGGAGATTACTTTTCTAGCACTTTGAGGAATGCTCACTTCTCTATCACAATGGTTAGATCCTGATAATTAGTGCCCCCGATGGTGTTGTGGTGACTAGCAGGGAAGGAGCAAAATATGTTATCATAGGGTTGCATTGGTTATCTATAATCGTCACTTGACCCCTATGATATGGTGATAGTCCACTTGTGGTGTGAATGTCTTGTTACCAATCTACCACAACAATTTGGGGATAGCATTATCTTCCCCCTACGAGGTTGTGGTAACTTTGGTGATGATATGTATTTGTTACTATGGTATCACAATGGTCAAAGAACAAGTTCTATCCTTGGCTGTGATACTACAATGAGATTGTTTAATTTGATGGGGTTTTCATTCATGGCACAATCTTGGGCATCCATCTATGCATGAAAGAGAGAAATATAGTGACCCAAATTTAAACTAGAGTTGATCGTTGAAATTTAAACAACTGCCCAGTGGTGGTTGTCAACTTAAGGGGTCAAAAATCAATTTCTGACCCCCGTCAGTTAACTAAATCAAATATGATCTACTCCAACTACTTTCACTGGGGTTGAGGGATATCTCCATTAGTCTTCCATGCTCCTATAGATGTTTCTCTCAGCTACCCATGCTCATTTATTGCAAATTTAAGACTTATGAGTCTAAGAGAGGACGTTCATACGTCATCCCAATGTAGGAGCTCCCTTAATTTTATGGATTGTTGCTCCTTCTTAGTTCAACAAGGATCTACAAGGCACACGAGCATCAGATCAATATGCTCAAATTTAATCCTCTTTCTTTACAACCTAACCCTAGTTGGTTAGGGTTTCTAAACCCAGTGTTTCATCTAAGTTATGTCTGACCTATAAAGGCACATTTGTAGCCCTTTCTAAGGGTCCTTCCCCTTTTTCTCTTATAGGAATTCATATTTTTGTAATTGTAATCTTTTATTTGCCTTTACATCAATAAAATTATCTTTCTTACCTTTTTTAAGTTCAAATATTATGTGTAAGGTATCTTACCTCTTTATCTGAATGCATTCTTTTCTATTCTTAGATTATGTGATTGTGTTAATGCCCTTGTAGATGTTGTATGTGAATTGCCCCTTCATTCTTCTCTTCATCTTACAGGATTATAACCTTTTCATATTCTTTGGGAGCTGATTAAAATAGAAAGTTGTGCATATCTTTGGGTAGTTTCTATTTATGTCTTGTGTAGTTATGGGTAGAGAGGATCAACTTTGAATCTAGGTGCATCACCTCTCATTTCCCTTCTAGCATTCCTTCTCCCCTTTTTCCCCCTAAAACCATAGAATAGACTTTACAAGTGTTGGGTTGGTGCAATACTACAATCTACTTGCAAAGGAAGTTGGCCTTCTTTAGAGACTCAACCTCGCACACACATAGTCCCACACTTGGAGGTTGTTTCCATGTTTCACAAGGTTATTGAGTATTAGTGTTCAACAAGGTTGTAAACTTTTTTGACAACACACACATTTGCTAGGGTTAAGGGACAAACCATATTCTTTGTACTTCATGAACACTTGGTCAAGATTATCAAAATGATCAGCTACATGATTTGAATAAATAATTAAATCATTAAGATATATGAGCATAAATTCTATTAATATGCCTCTAAAATCATATCCATTTCCCTTTCAAATGTAGCACCTACATTGTTTAGGCCAAATGGAATTTTGCAATAGGAATAAGTGCCCCATTTAGTAGTAAATGTGGTCTTACATTGGTCTCATTCTTGGACTAAAACTTGATTATAACCTAAATACCCATCCACGAATGAAAATCTTTCAAAGCCACTAACTTTTGATAGGATTTGTTCCATGGAGGGAAGGGGATAATGATCCTTAAGGGAAGCCCTATTGAGATCCTTAAAGTCTATGCATAACCTAATTTCTCCATTTTTCTTTCAAATACGAACAATATTGGCCACCCATGAGAAATGTTTAATAGGAAAAATTATATTAGCCTCTATGAGTTAACTCTTTCCTCATTAAGGGCTCTATCTTTAGGTTTATAGGCCTTTGTTTTATCTAATGGGTTTTGCATTAGGGTCTAATTCTTTAGTATGATGGGATAACCTAGGATAAAATCCTTTTAGATCTACATAAGTCCAAGAAACTACATCATGATATTCTTTACAAATATTGACAAAGGTCTCCTTTCAGTTTTGTAACATACCTTTCCCAAGTTGGGTGTTCTACCATCAACGACTTTGATTGTCTTGTAATCACCCTTCTTTGCAACTAGGTTCATGCCTTTGTTCTTTACTTGATCATATGAATTGAAAATGCCCTCCAAGGTGACTAAACCTTTTGGCATTTTTTTGGAATTGAGCTGCATGTTCTAATCTATGTATCGGTTTTGTAACCTAGACTGATTTTTAGCAAAGAACTCTACCTCATTTTATAAGAATATTGACAATCTGCTAATTTGATTCAAATACTTGCCAATTTGTTTGATCATCTTGGACATCAGGCCTCACAACAAGCCCAATATGTTTTTCCTTCTTGTCTAAAATGTGTGTTAGTATGTCATATTGTGCACAAACTACTGCTAGCCTATCAGCATTCTTGTTTTGTTTTGTAGGAAAACTTTGAAAGTTGAAGGCCTCAAATCTTTAAATCAAGTCACATACTCTATGTTTGTATGATTTGAGCTGGTTGTTCTTGGTTATACTCTAAGATCTAATAGGATTAGCAACTAGCTCACTATCTCCAAAGACTTATAAAGCTTTAATCTTTCTTCTTTGTGCTAATTGGAGATCTTGAATTATGGCTTCATACTTGGATACATTGTTAGTGTAGCTAAAATGGAGCCTAAATGAGAAATAATATTTCTCCTCTCTAGGAGAAACCAACATTAACTATCACCTACACTATTCTTGTTTCTTCAACTATTAAAAAAAATCCTCCATAATCCCTTTAGATCTTCTTGTATTTTTGTGAGATTAGGAATAGAAGTATCCTCCTCATGAATGCAAGAGGTACCAAATATAGTTTCTTCAACTTTACTTGTTGAATCGAATTCAAAATCATCAACCCGTTCATCTTATAAGTAGTTCAGAACCTCCTCCAAAAGACTAGCACACTCAAGGACTAAACATTCCCCATGTTCATCATGTAAATTATAGTTCATATCTGTAGGACTGTGAATGTAGGGCTATATGATCATTTGTAATAGGTTATGCTTTTATGGTAACCTTAGTACCATATCTTGTTATAAATAACTTGTGGGACCAATATGAGGATAAGTACCAACCTATTTTGGTTGTAAAGTCTTTGGACAAACAGATGGAAAAGAAGGAAAGGACCTCTATAATTGATATGTCTGATAGGGAAATACAACTAGGACATCCATGCAAGTTCAATTTCAATTTTTTAACTAGCCCTTATGTCTTGACACAAGTACCATCTAACCAGACAACCCCTTAGCCACAAGTTTGTATTTTATGCCAAAAAGATCAACTACTTTCTTGGGCATGACTGAGCTACTATCTCCCAAATATATAATACAATTATGAACTAATATATATCCTATTATCAAACAAAGATAGAAAGGAGGTGGCTTACTTATCTTAATTGAATTTTCTTCCTCCTTGGGTTGTACTAAACTGGTTGAAGTTGAAGCTCCACTTGTTATTGTAGCTCCTTCTAATCTACTAATATTCTTCAATTCCTCTTGAAGAAAATCTATCTAGGATGGAATAGAGAGAAAATCCCACATGGATACATTTATACTATTCTTCTATGTTTATTCCACAAAGTTGAAAGGAACGGTCACTAGCATTGAAGGACCCCTAGCAACAACAAGGTATGATTTTGGTGTAAGAGAAACCTTAGGATCCTATTTCTTCTTACTGCCCTAATTTATATTCTATCTCTAATTTGGAGTAGCTACTTTTTTTGGTGTCTTTGGGAATGTAATATGTATGGAAGCTTGTGAATTTAAAGCTTTAGGCATAATGGGAGGTGTAGCATCCTCCATAGCTCTCATTTTGGCTCTTGTATTGTGTGCAACAACATCATTTCTTGTCTACTTAACACCGTAGAATTGTAACTCTTGCTAATTAAAAAAAGTTATAATCCCTTTGAACATGATTTTGATTACCAACACTTTGTTGTTTTTCATCATACTGGTATCTTGAAGATGTTGGTTCATTTTGAACAACTAGAGCTCGAGAAAGCTCTCCATTTTGACATGTAATCAAATTATGATGTTAATTGAAAGAATAAGACCAATTTTCTTTTGAGGAAGATTATTTTGCACTGGAAGAAGTGCCTTTGAATGGTTTTTAGCTAGGAGGCTTACACTATCAAGGACTTTGCATAATTCCATTGATTTTTCCCTTGAAATGGTGGCCTATTCTACTAATAATTTTGATTTGTATTTTGATAAGGTCTGCCAATTTAAGTTTGTTGCCTCTTTATTATCACCAACTCATTGTCAATATTCTAAATAATAGCCTTGAGTTCTTGAATTCCATTTGAATATGAGGAAGATGTGGACAGTTGACTTGTAGATGCAACTAGGATGGGGGCCAAAAGAGGGTGTGAAGTAGGAATCCTTGGGAATAGAGGTATTGGAAGCCTTGGGACTATTTTACCAACCTATATTAAATAAGTTTTTGCCCTTATGAGTACATCATATGCATTTGGTAGGGTCATCCCACCCATGGACTGTATCATGGTAGTTATATAACTATTGAGAACATAGAGGTAGTACAAGAAATAATGGTTGGGAGATGGCTTCACTAGAGAAATTATTCTATCCCATGTCTTTTGAAATGTAAAGTTAAAATCTCCCGTGAATTCATGAGGTGCTCTTTTGATAGTATCCAACTACTCTACAAGTGATAAATGGTCACTCTTGTCCTCAAAATTCTTACATAGTTCTCACCTAACTCATCCTAGTTATGAATAGAGTTATGTGGAAATCCTCTATACCACTATAAGGCTTTTCCTTTAAGTGATGAGGCCAAGAGCCTAACAACAACATCATCCTATATAACATCATGGACAATAAAAATATTTGCAACCTCTTGAATGTGTTCTATTGGGGTGATGGAAGTTTCACCAATGAAATCAGGTATACTTTTTAATGCATCTATGGGTATGTCATGGTTTTGGACTAAAACAAGGGGACTACCCCCATTGAAGGTGGTAAAAACTTGATTCTAGGAGATCCATAGGGAATAGTGGTCTATTCAAATGAGTGGCTAGAACCCTGCACCGTGATGGTCTAATTGGTGTAAGAGTAGAATGAGACCTAAGAGGGGTAGTGATTGTAGCTTCAACACCTCTAACTAATGATAATTGGTGTATACTTATCCTCCTTTGAGAATTTGAATATCAAAGTTTTGAATGTTGAGAAATACCTCTATAAAATGCTCTTATTTGAATCTGAGGCATGAAAGTTGTAGGTTTGGTCTGAAACCAAATTGTGAGAGTAGAGAAGAGTCACTAAGTGGATGAAGGTGGTCCTCTTGAAGGCTAAGATGCTAAGAGTAGCACTGAATCCTTAGCATGAAAGTTGAAGTTATTTATATAGCATTGTTAGGTTGATTAAATAACTTTAAATTTTGTCCCATCGGGCATGCTAGAAACCATTGTCACAAAACTTTTCACCCTTGTTTGAGATATTAACTCAAACAACCTTTTGAAACATGGAAATAACCTCCAAGTGTGGGAACTTGCATTATGAGGTTGAATCTCTGAAGAAGGTCGACTTCCTCCCTGATCAAGTTGGAGTGTTGAACCAACCCAACACTTTTAGATTTTAATTCTAAACCTATTCTAATGACTTGTAGAGGAAAAGGGAAGAAAGAATGCAAAAAATAAGAGAGATGATGCACCAATATTAGAATGTGATTCTTCTTGACTATGACTTAACAGTAAACCAATGAAAATCCCCAAAGACATACACAGCTTCCCACTTTAATCAATCTCCTAAATCTTGTGTGAAGGTTAGAACTCAATAAAATATTGAAAGGAAAGAATAATATTCACAATGCAACATTTATGAGAAAGGTTAACGCATCATACAATCTAGGAACAGAGAAAAATGCATGCAAATAAGAAGGTAAGTTACTTTGCATAGAGTATTTGCACTAGAAGGAGGTAAAACAAAGAATTTTATTAATATAAGGCAAGAAAAAAGTTATGATTACATAAAAATATGAGTTTCCATAAGAGAATCGAGGGAAGAACCCTTGAACTATGTTACAAGATTACCTTTATAGTTTAGGCATAACTCTAATTTATAGTGAGTTCAAAATCCTAACTTGATTAGGATTAGGTGCAAAGAAGAGGGCAATTGGATTAATCAAATTAAAGATTTGATCTTCTGTGTACATTTAATCTTTTGGAAGCTAAAAAGGACTCAAAGGGTGTTCCTATAGTCAATGAAATCCTAGGATTTCAAGGCAGCCCTATCATTGTGATGGAGTCTAAATGTTTTTTGATAGGGGAAAAAGTCCTTGTAGACCATAGATGGGTATGGAAGGTTGTATGTTTACATCTACAGAACCTAGATTTGAATAATGGCAGCATCCTAGATTATTTGATCAGGGCAAAGGGTAGTTGTGGTCAATGAGCATTCAATTCAACCTCTTTGTTGACTACCATCATTCTAACCATTGAATTTTGAATCATGACCCGTGAGATTTGGATTTAGGTTGTTGATTATCTCCTTCATGTGAAAATGAATGGTTGATATGTGTCAAAGGGACCTTCATAATGGTTGATTAAAATAGCACTGTCAATTTGAATTGTTGTGCAAAATGGAAGGTTGGGATGTATCTAAAAAACCCTTTATATCCCCCCTTTTGATTCAACCCCACCATCACCATATAAGTGTCACGTTGATGCTAGGATCCTATCAAACCAAAGATTACCCGCATCCCTATGACATTCAACTGGGACCCAACACATTATCCATGGGAGAAAAGGGTCCATGATATTCTACCTACCAACTCATGGCCATAACCCTTATGGTGTCATCATCCCCGTGGTGGTGCAAGGAGCAAGAGATGAGGCACAAGGCCATAACCTCATGGCCCTGTGGGAAAATTAAAAAGCCAAAGTCTTAGTTGTGTGGGGATGCGGGGTAAGCATTACTTAAGTAACCAATAAGTAGGTAATAAGAGGCCAATCATTTGGATGATAAAGTGGTATTCAACCAATGAGTTTAAGTGATGGTGACTAGTTGAACTTATCAACAATAAAATTAGAATGTAGGCCGAGAAAAGGTTAAGGAAACATTTTTAATGTTTAGGGTTTTATCCTTGAGGCCATTTGCAGAGGGTTTAAGATGATTTTTTATTCCTTAGATGGATTGTGAAGGATGGGCGTAAGGGTGATATGAAATGTCAATATATACTTTCATAGCTTCTCCACACTACAAGTATGGTGTTTAATTCCTTAAAAATCCTAGCATTACACAACATCTACAATTGACAAGTCTTTAATAATAAATAGTAGATTTATGAGATCTTAAATTTCTACAATGAATTTAAAAATTAGCTAATAAACTGGTAGCCCATGGTGAAAGATAATGAAGATAAAAGGGATACTCTCTTTAGGAATGAGATCATATAGAACAATATAAATTTCATCCAAGAGGTCTCATTGCTCCATAGTGGATGTTTTACAATTCTAATTGTTATAAAATGAAGAATAACCTTATTAGCAAGGTAGATGTTGACGGAGCCAATTTAGGGACTAAATTATCCCATATTATGATTTGCCTAAATAAGAAACTAAAAACACCAAAGAAGAAAATGTTGATTGTACTGTTGAAAAGGCTTATAAACTTTTTGTTTGGTCATATGATGAACTAAAGGCTTATTTAAGAAGCACTTGTTCCAGGACACCATTTCATTAGTGCATTGTACAATATCCTTCAAAAAGAAATAATGAATCATAAATGCCATACTTTGCCCTCAAATATAAAAAGAACTAATAAAGCTCAAGGAGGAAGGAATTATAAAGTCTATTAGACATTCAAAGTGTATGTCTAACCTTATTCCAGTAACAAAAAAAAATACTTGGAGCCTAATCAGACTCGGAGGTTAAATTTTCCCTACTTCTATTGGCGCGGTTTCCCCCCATATTTTTCAATAGGGGTTTGGGGCCAAAAAGGCTTATTATTTTATAAAGGCGTCAGATGTTATTTTTTTATTTGCTGGCATTTTGTAACCCTAATTTTATAACCGACATAAGTCTTGATAACAAGGCTAAGGGTTAGGGTTTTTTGTAGAGAATCATATAGAATTTTACAATGGTATTGAGTTGCAAGGGATTGCTAGTTGTAATCGGTTTTTTTATTTACTGGATAATAATATTGGACTCTTTGTTTGGGGATGTAGCCTAAGATTAGATGAACCATGTTAAATATTGTCTCTTCACTATTATTATTTATGTGTTTTTTATTCTTGTGTTTAATATTTATCTACATATAATTGATATTTTTTGCATGCAAATCCTAACAAGTGGTATTAGAGTTGGTTGTATTTGATTATCGTCTACAGGAAAATCCCACAATTTAGTGGTAGTCTCACGGTTAAGTTGGAGCAATGGCGGACGAGGGTAAATTGAAGAGAGAAAAATTCAATGGGCTAAACTATTAGTTATGGAAGATGCAGATGGAGGATTATCTCTATTAGAAGGATTTATGGAGGTTGCTAGAAGGAATGGCCAAGAAAGGCACAATGGGTGATGAGGATTGGAATATTTTGGAGAGAAAGGCACTAGGAACCATTCAGTTGTGCCTAGCACTATCTGTAGCATTCATAATAACAAAAGCAACAATGACTGCAGAACTGATGTCGGTATTGGCTAAATTGTATGAAAAACCCTCAACCTAAAATAAGGTATTTCTCATGAAGTGTCTATTTCATATGAAGATGGTTGAAGTTGGATCTGTGACAGATCATTTAAATGAGTTTAATACAATTACTATTCAATTGTCTTCTCTAAAGGTAAATTTTGATGAAGAAGTTAGGGCTCTCCTGATATTATCTTCTTTGTCTGAAAGTTGGAATGGTTTGGTAATGGCGGTTAGCAACTCTATTTCTGGTAGAAATACCTTAAAATTTGATGATGTTGTTGTGTTCTTGTGAGTGAAGAAATTTGTAGGAAAACCTCTAGTGGATCGACATTGGGTAGTGTTTTGAATGCAGAAAGAAGGGGTACACAAAAGGAGAGAGGAAAAGGTTGTGGAGGTCATGGGAAGTCATGAGGAAAATCAAAGGACAACAGATCCCAATCCAAAGGACCAAAAGATTGCTGATATTGTGGGAAACCAAGTCATTTGAAGAAAGATTGTTGGTCTCGGAAGAATAAAGAAGGAGACAAACAAGAGGGTAATAAGGAGACAAATGTAGTAAGTAATAAATTCGAAGAAGATGCTTTGATTCTTTCCCTAGATAATGTTGATGATTCATGGGTTTTAGATTCAGGGGCCTCATTTCATGCTACTCCCCATAAAAGTTATTTTATTTATTATGTCCAAGGGGACTTTGGGCTAGTTTATTTGGGAGATAATGAACCCTGTCAGATTGTTGGAAAGGGAAGAGTTAAGATTAAGTTGCAGAATGAGAATCATTGGCTACTATAAGAGGTAAGGCATGTTCCAAGACTAAGTAGGAATTTAATTTCAGCAGGGCAACTAGGTGATGAAGGTTGCACAGTTACTTTTGATGATAAAAATTAGAAGGTTTCAAAGGGTGCCTTCATAGTAGAAAAAGGTGTGAAAGTGGGCACCTTATATCTTTTTTAGGTCATATTGTTCCTTCTACTTTAGTTGTTGTAGAGAAAACCTAGACACATTCAGGAACAGTTGTTGCGGGTTCACGGGAAGAAACTAAAACAATTGTTGCAGGTTCTGAGACAACATTGTGGCACAATAGACTTGGGAATGTGAGTGAAAAGGGTATGAAGGTAATTCATTATAAAAAGGTTTTACCAGGTCTGGAATGCATTAATATGGATTTCTATGAAAGTTGTGTGTATGGCAAACAAAAAAGAGTTAGTTTTCTCAAGGATGGGAAGAAAAATAAAGATGAAAAGTTGGCGCTTGTGCATACAAATGTATGGAAACCAACTCAGGTATCTTCCCTTGGTGGATCTCGGTATTATGTTACATTCATAGATGATGCAACTAGGAAGGTTTGGGTTTACTTCCTTAGTTAGAAATCTGATGTATTTGAAACATTTAAGAAATGGATAAACTTGGTTGAAAATGAGACAGGTAAAAGATTAAAATGTCACAGATCTGATAATGGTGGTGAGTATTATAGCAAAGAATTTGACGATTATTTCTCCATTAATGGAATTCATAGGTAGAAAATGGTTCCAAGAACTCTACAAGAAAATGGAGTGGTTGAGTGCATGAATAGGACAATAATGGAGTGTGCAAGGAGCATGATATTGCATATTGGGTTGCCTTTAAACATGTGGGAGGATATTGATAATATGATGAAACAATAAGGATCTGATCAAATACTGAGAGGGGAGGTGAATCAGTAGATAGAAAACAAACTAAACTTTCACCAAACTTAATCCCAACTTAGAAACAACTTGCTAAACTAACTGGTTTAGTCACTATATCAAAAACTGCAACTACACTATCAAACTTTACCGGTTGACAAAAACATCAATGATATAATGCAACAAATCTAAAACTCACATACCATTTAACCAAAACATTAAACCACTTTACTAACATTAGTAATAGCTCATTTCAGCTCACTTTCGGTTATGTAAACATATCTAAGTGGCTTTACCAATTAATCATATCAACCATATCAAAACACATCCACAAAATTGTTCACCACTTGACATGATGATTTTTCATGTGGAAACCCAAATGGGAAAAACCACGGTGGGGATGAATACCTTGACATAAGTATTTTGAACTCTTCTGAAGTTCTCCTTGTTAGGATCCAAGCCTTGTAATAAGCTTATACAATAATGTCCTGTTAAGAATAGATCTGGTTAGGGCCCACCCGGTTATGGGATTGAATACAATACCCTATTAAAGGCAACCTCAATAAAGTATTTCAAATCCAAGCTAATGGATCATCCAGTTAGAGGATTTAAACAACACCAAACATGTTAAAGCTTACCTGGTTAGGGTATTTAACTATTGTAATGGTTAGAGAACAATGGGTTCTTTGTTGATCTAGTAATAGCACTATCTTGCTTAGTCGGATCCTTTTCTTCTCATATTTGCCTTCACAATATTCTACAGACACTCCTTCTGGTTCAGCAATAGTCCTATTACTACACTTAACCAAATGGCCAACACAATTACAAACAAATCATAGACCTTAAATACAAATACAATAGGTTGGTAACATAGCACAAAACCTACAAATCTCATAGAGATTACAAACATATCGGTTCAATCATAACTATTGGATTGCATAGCAATCAACTAGACATTGTTCTAGACAACATCAACTACTCCTAGATCACTGCACATAGGATCATATAGCTCAACACGTGTTTTTCACTTCATGCTATGCATTTGGTCATTCCCAAGATAAATGGTTATCTTCAAATTCCAAAACCACTTTGAAACTCATCATGCACATCATTCTTATGTGGCATCTTCATCTTCGATCATAGATCATCACAACCAATTCACCAAGTTCCATCGGTTAAGGTTTTACATATCAACTGGTTAGGATTACCAGTTGATCACTCTGCTTGAATAAAAATACCAATATTGATTCACATCACTACTCTACTACCAGTTGTATTACTGCATCACTACTGGTTGCAATATAACTTCATTACCGGTTGCTATTGACATCAATGACAACACTATACTTCATCAATGCAATCTTAATGCAATACCAACAATCTCCCCCTTTGGCATTGATGGCAATACAAATACCAATACCCTCTGATTGTGATGATTGAGAGTAAACACATAAACAGGTATAGGAATCCTAGTTTACATTTTTCCATGTACTCTCCTTAACTATGTCTTCATGTCTTCAACTCATAACTGGCTATTCAATCATATATAGTTCTTCTCCCCCTTTGACAATAATACCAAAGTGAAGGTTAACCATTCCATGTTTCACCGATCTACAACAAGATGCTCCACTCTACACCAATCCTACTTCAAGATTTTCAATAAGCTCTAGGACTGATGTCTTCCACATCTACTTAATTAACTTCATGTAGGGATATAACCCCTAGCTTACCTCTAAGATACTCCAAAGTATCCTTAGGTAGAGGTTTAGTAAAGATATCTGCTAGCTATTCTTTAGTAGATACATTCTCCAGTGACACATCTTTACTATGCACTTTCTCTCTCAAGAAATGATACTTCATCTCAATATGCTTTGTCCTAGCATGCAACACCGGGTTCTTAGAAATGTTTATCACACTAGTGTTATCACATAAAATCTTTACCGGTTCTGATATCTTCAATTTGAAACCTTCCAAAATGTCTTTCATCCAGATTTCTTGGGTACAATTCATATATCCTGCAACATATTCAGATTCCGCAGTTGATTGAGAGATACAACTATGTTTCTTGTTCCTCCAAGACACAAGTCTTCCTCCAAGAAAGAATACTCCTCTGATTGTACTCTTCTTGTCATCAACATTGCATGTGCAGTCTGCATCTTCTTTTAAATCCAAGTCACTTGCATATGGATACCATAATCCATAATCAATTGTGCCTCTTAGATACCTAAAAAATCTTTTGGTCGCAACCTTGTGTGTCTCCTTTGATATTTTCTGAAATCTGGAAACCAATCCTATTGCATGAGCAATGTCTGGTCTATTGTGGATAATATAATGTAGTTTACCTATCATTGACCTATACTCCTTTCCATCCATTGATGTAGAATCATCCTCCTTAGACAATTTATAGCCTATAACCATTGGTGTTCCAACTAGTTTACAGTCTCCCATTCTAAAAGTCTTCAATACTTCTTTCACATATTTGGACTGTGTGATGAAAATACCATCCTTCATCTGTTGGATTTGCAGACCTGTGAAAATTTTTATCTCACCTACTAGTGACATCTCAAATTCATTCTTCATTTCATCAAAAAAATCATGGCACATATCATCATTACCTCAAAAAATGATATCATCAACAAATACCTCACTTACTAGTATCTTATCTCTTTCTAACTTAAGATATATGTTACTGTATTCATTGGTTCTCTGAAAACCTATCTTCACCAAGTGAGAGTGCAACCTTTCATACCATGCTCTAGGTGCTTGCTTCAGTCCATATAATGCCTTATATAATTTTCACATCGTGTTCATTTCTACAGTTAAAGAATAACCATCAGGTTGTTCAATGTAGACTTCCTCTTCCAATATTCCATTTAGGGATGCAGACTTAACATCCATCTGATATACTTTGAATCCTCTATATGTTGAAAATGCAAGTAGATTCCTTACTCTTTCCAATCTTGCAACTGGTGCAAATGTCTCACCATAGTCTTCACCTTCTTCTTGCACATATCCTTTGCATACCAATCTAGCTTTATTTTTTACCACTACTCCATCTTCATTCAGTTTATTCCTAAAAACCCATTTTGTACCCATTACATTCTTGTTCTCTGGTCTAGGTACCAATGACCAAGTATTGTTCTTCTCTATCTAGTCAAGTTCTTCTTCCATTGCCTTAATCCAACCTTCATCTGCAAATGCTTCTTTTTCAATTCTAGGCTCAATGGTGGAAATCATACAAGAGTTCTCTCTAAGCCTTATTCTTTTTAGTACACATGCATTCATGTCTCCAATAATCTGATTGGGGCTATGATTGAGTCTAACATACCTTGGAATGACATGATCTTGATTTACTGGTTCTTCTTCTTCTTCACTTTCTTCTTCTTCTATTGGACCTCCCTATTCTGATTGAATTGGGGCTTCGCTGTTCTATTCACCAACTTCTAGATTCACCGGTTCTAGTTCTAAAAATAGTGTGTAAGGTTCTTCTTCCTCCTTCTCCTCACTAGTTTCTCTTGATTTCTTAGGAAACTCATCAACTCAAACATTAACATTTTCAATGATCTTCTTGGTCCGTTTTTTGTAACACTTGTAAGCTTTTCTCTTGGTGGAGTAACCAAGAAATATGCCTTCATCACTCTCGGCATCAAACTTACCAACATAATCACCTCTCTTGATAAAACATCTACTACCAAAAATATTAAAGTAACTGACATTAGGTGATCTACCATAACAGTACTCATAGGGAGTTTTATCCTTGCCTCTTTTAACCAATATCTGGTTCATTGTGTACATAGTTGTGCTAACAGCTTCTCTCTAGAATGTCTTAGCTTCTCTCCAGAATGTCTTAGCTACACTTCCTTGAATTAGCATAATCCTAGAAGCTTCAACAACTGACCAATTGACCCTTTCTACAATACCATTATGTTGTGGTGTTTTAGGTGCAGAAAGTTGCCTCTTAGTTTCATTGTCTTCACAGTAACTAGTGAATTCCTCTAAAGTAAATTCACCACCTTGATCGGTTCTTCAGCACTTAATCTTCTTTCCACTTTCATTTTCAACTAAGGCTCTGAATGCCTTAAACTTGCTAAAGTATTTTTTCTTATCTTTCAATAATTTGACCCACATCATCCTTGAGCAGTCATTAGTAAAAATCATGAAATGTCAATCACCTTGAATACTCCTAGTCCTCATTGGTCCACAAAGGTCGATATGAACCAAATATAGCAAATGCTCTGGTGAGAAATATTTTCTCTTGAAGGTTGAGGATGTCATCTTCCCTAACTAAAATTCCTTGCATAAAGCATTCACCGATTTGTCCAACTATGGAAAACCTCTTACTAATTTGGATTTACTGACTTTTACAATATTATCAAAATTTACATGACAAAATCTTCGATTTCAAAGCCAACTATCTTCTACTTTTTCAATTAAACAACTGTTAAATTTAGAAATTAAATGAAACAAGTTACCTCTGGTCTATTTACCAGTTGTAATCAGTTCACCTTTGCTTCAATAAATCTTGCAGACACCATTCTTGAATTCCACTGGGTAACCTTTGTCATTGAGTTGAGCAACACTCAAAAGATTGTGTTTCAGTCCTTCAAATTAGTAGACATGATCTACACTGCTTTTACCATTCAGAGAGATGGATCCTTTTCCTTTCACCATGCAGGGTGAGTCATTCCTAAATCTCAAAACACCTCCATTAAACTCTCTCAAAGTAAGAAACTTACTCTGGTCACCAGTCATGTGGTATGAGAAACCACTGTCTATAATCCATTCATCATAGCTATCCATGCAACAAACTAATGCCTTTTGATCTGATGTCTCTTCTTTAATAGAAATAAAGACAATGTCCTCATTTGCATCTTCTTCAGATTCTTCATCTGTAATTCCTCCATCCATTGCAATGAGACAATCTATTTTACCTTTGTCTTTATACTTCTTATACTTCTCATATTTTTTCTCATTATCTCTATTAGGATAGTTAGCAGTAATATGCCAATCCAGTTACATGCAAAACACTTCAAAGGTAATTTACCTCTGTACTTACTAGTACCTCTAGGTAACCACTTGGCCAACAATGCTTCAAGCTCAATCAAACTATCTTCATCATCTACCTCTCTGCTGGATCTGGACTCATGGTTGTGACTCACTTCTTTGCTTTTCCTTACCGATGGGGTTGAAACTGAAGCTCTAAATGCAGATTCTGATCTCTGAACACTTCCATCAAAACCATTTAAATAAAATGCATTTAATTTACCAATGATGGAGTCAAGAGTTGCCTTTCTTTTATCAATATACTTGAGTTCCTAAATGGCTGCAACTCAAATAGCATAGACTGGTAGAAGGGTTCTCAACACCTTCCTAACCACTGTGGTATCCTCCACTATACCTCCAGCACTTCTAATCTCTCTGACTATCTCCTTGATCCTCTGACCATATTGTTGGATGTTTTCTCTTTCAGCCATCTGCATATCATCAAATTTACTTCTCAAACTCTCTTCTTTGGCAATCTTAACATGCTCATCACCACTATAGATATATTCCAGTTTCTTCCATATTTCATATGTAGTCTCCAATCCATGAACATCAACATACTCTCAATCGGACAAGGAACTAATTATGGCTTCCAATGCTTTATTTTTCTCCCATTACTCCTTCTTTTGATCATCTGACAAAATCCCACTAGGCAAGTTATATTTAGTAACAACATGTTCCCAATATTGACTTCCTTAACTCGTGATATACATCTTCATCCTATCACTCCAGATTTTGTAGTTTTCCCTACTGAACTTTGGACCTTCTTTCTTCATCATGTTCTCCTAGATCTTTTCCTCAAGCTTTTAGGCTTAAACACAAGAGGACCTGAATGCTCTGATGCCAATTGATAATATGATGAAACAATAAGGATCTATTCAATTAATGAGATGGGGGGGATGAATCAGTAGATAGAAAACAAACTAAAATTTTACTAAACTTAATCCCAACTCATAAACAACTTGCTAAACTAACCGGTTTAGTCACTATATCAAAAACTGCAACTACACTGTCAAACTTTACTGGTTGACCAAAACATCAATGATACAATGCAATAGATCTAAAACTCACATACCATTTAACCAAAACATTAAACCACTTTACTAACATTAGTAATAGCTCATTTCAAATCACTTTTGGTCATCTAAACATATCTAAGTGGCTTTACTAGTTAATCATATCAACCATATCAAAACACATCCACAAAATCATTCACCACTTGACACAATGATTTTTCACATGGAAACCCAAATGGGAAAAACTGTAGTGGGGATGAATACCCACAAGTATTTTGAACTCTTTTGAAGTTTTCCCTCTTAGGAGCCAGGCCTTGTTAGAAGCTTATACAATAATGTCCTATTAAGAACAGATCCGGTTAAGGACCACCCGGTTAAGGGATTGACTACAATACCCTGTTAAAGGTAACCTTGGTAGAGGATTTCAAATCCAAGCTAATGGGTCACCTGGTTAGAGGATTTAAATAACACCAAGCTTGTTAAAGCTTACCCGGTTATGGGATTTAACTATTGTAATGGTTGGAGAACAACAATTTCTTTGCTGATCGGGTAATAGCACTATATTGCTTAGTCAGATCCTTTTCTTCTCCTATCTACCTTCACAACATTCTGCAGATAGTCCTAGTTCGGCAACAATCACACTACTACACTTAACCAAATTGCCAACACAATAATAAACAACTCATCGACCTTAAATACAAATACAATAGGTCGATAACACATAACAAAACCTACAAATCTCATAGAGATTACAAACATATCGGTTCAATCATAACCATTGAATTAAATAGAAATCAACTACACATTCTTCTAGACAACATCAACCCCTCCTAGATCATCATACATAGGATCTTGTAGCTCATCGTGCATTTGGTCATTCCCAAGATAAACGGTTATTTTCACATGCCAAAACCACTTTGAAACTCATCACGTGAATCATTCTTATGTGGCCTCTTCATCTTCGATCATAGATCATCACAAATGATTCACCAAGCTCTGTCGAGTAGGGTTCTGCATATCAACTGGTTAGGGTTACTAGTTTTATCACTCTACTTGAATAGCAATACTAATACCAGTTTCCATCACTTCTCTACTACTGGTTGTATTACTACATCACTACTTGTTGCAATACAACTTCATTACTAGTTGTTATTGACATCAATGACAACACTATACTTCATCAATGTAATCTTTATGCAATGCCAACAATCAATACTGTTGTATATTTAATTAATAGAGGTCCTTCAGCTCCTTTGGGTTGGGGTATTCTAGAGGAAGCATGGACATGTAAGAAGGTTAGTTATTCTATTCTCAAAACCTTCAGATAAGAAGCATTTGCACATGTAGATTCTGAAAATAGAACCAAGCTGGATGCAAAATCAAAAAAATGTATTTTCATTGCATATGGCATTGATGAATTTGGTTATAGGCTTCGGGATGTTGAAAATCTAAAAATTATGAGAAGAAACAATGTTGTATTCAATGAGAAAGTGTTGTACAAAGATCAATTACATCAGCATGAGAAGAAAGAAAAGGATTTTGTTGTGCTGGATGATATTTCAGATAGTGATGTTCAAGTGGTTCCTCATGCTCCGCAACAGCAACCAAAAATACCACAAATTCCAGTTAATGTTAGACAGTCAACAAGGCTAAGTAGACCTCTTGAAAGGTTCTCTCCCTCTTTGTATTCTATTTTGTTAACAGATTTTGGTGAACCAGGATGATATGATGAATCTATGTAGGTGGATACAAAGGTTTAATAGGAGCTTTCCATGAAAGAAGAAATGGACTCCTTGCACAAAAATCAGACCTGGATATTATGTAAGTTGCCTACAAGTAAAAAGGCTTTACAAAACAAATGGATTTATAGGTTGAAAGAGGAAGATGGAGATAAGCACAGATTTAAAGCAAGGTTAGTTGTTAAAGGATTTGGACAAAATAAGGGCATTTATTTCACTAAAAATTTCTCTTCGGTTGTTAAGATGACTTCTATTCGTACTATTTTAAGTATTGTAGTTGCTGAAGAATTGATTTTGGAACAGTTAGATGTGAAAACTACCTTTCTCCATGGTGATTTGGAGGAGGAGATATATATGGAACAACCCGAAGGATTTGAGGTTAGAGGTAAGGAGAAATTGGAGTGCAGATTGCAGAAGAGTTTATATGGCTTAAAACAAGCACCTCGGTAATGGTACTTGAAATTTGATAGTTTTATGGCTAAGAAAGGCTATAGCAGGTGTAATTTTGAACATTGTGTTTATTTTAAGAGGTTGGATAATGAAAGCTACATTATTTTATATTTATATGTTGAGGACATGCTCGTAGCGGGGTCTAACATGGATCACATTAAAGAGTTAAAACAACAGTTAGTAAAATCATTTTCTATGAAGGATTTGGGGGTAGCAAAACAAATCCTTGGTATGAAAATTTGCAGAGATAGAAAGAACAAACAATTGACTCTATCTCAAGCTGATTATGTTGAAAAGGTGTTGCAGAGATTCCATATGGAGAATGCAAAATTTGTCAACACACCTTTGCCTAGTCATTTGATATTGACTAAGGAGATGTGTCCAAAGACACAAGAGGAGAAAGACAAAATTTCCAAGGTACCATATGCCTTAGTTGTAGGAAGTTTAATGTATTCCATGGTATGCACGAGATTGGATATTGCACATGATGTTGGATTCATAAGCAAGTATATGAGGAATATTGGATTGGAGAATTGGAATGCAGTAAAATGGGTTCTCAAGTATTTCAGAGGTACATCCAATAATAATTTATGGTTTGGGGTCTCTAATAGTGTTTTAGTAAGTTATGTAGGCTCAGATTTGGTAGGGGATATTGATACTAGGCAAAGTACTACAAGTTATGTCTTTACTGTCTGTGGGACTCAAGTTGGCTCTCCAGGATGCAAAAGGTGGCTGCTTTATCCACCATAGAGGTAGAGTATGTAGTTGCAACAGAGGAAAGAAAAGAGATTATATGGTTGCGATATTTCATGGAAGAATTGGGAAAAAGACAGGCTAACAATTATTTGTTTACAGAGTGCCATCCATCTTGCAAACAATTTTGTCTTTCATTCAAAGACAAAAGACATATAGTTGAGGTTTCACTTCATTCGGTCAGTGTTGAATGATAGATAATTATGGATAGAAAAGATACATATAGATGAAAATCTAGTGGATATGTTTACCAAGGCAGTGACAAGGGAGAATTTGAGCTCTTCTTTAGCTTCAGTTGGTCTTCAAGACTGAAAAATAATAAAACAAAATAGCAGAGTCCAAGGTGTTTCATTCTAGTGGGAGCTACAGGGTCAGTGATGTTATGATCAGTCTCCAAGTGGGAGATGATATGTTGTGGATTATGATTAGTCTCCATGTGGGATATTGTTGTTATATGGAGCCTAATCAAACTCGGAGGTTAAATTTTCCTTACTTCTATCCGCGTGGTTTCCCCCCATATTTTTCAATGAAGGTTTGGGGCCAAAAAGACTTATTATGTTAGAAAGCTGTTGAATGTTATTTTTGTATTGGTTGACATGTTGTAACCCTAATTTTGTAACCGGCATAAGTCTTGATAAAAAGGCTAAGGGTTAGGGTTTTCTATAGAGAATCATATAGCATTTTGCAGTGGTATTGAGTTGCAAGGGATTGTTGGTTGTAATCGGTTATTTGATTTACTAGATAATAATATTGGACTCTTTGTTTGGTGGATGTAGCCCGAGATTGGGTGAACCATGTTAAATATTGTCTCTTCGTTGTTATTATTTCTGTGTTTTTTATTCATGTGTTTAATATTTATCTGCATATAATTAATATTTTCTGCATGCAATTCCTAACAATTAGGTTGTGTGTGGATTTTAAAAATTTAAACATCAAGTCCCTCAAGGACAACTATATGTTGCATAGTATGGACCATTTACATAAAATGCCACATGGTTAGTGTAGAGATAAAATTTGGAAATGTAAATGAAAGAACACAAGAATGTAAACTTCATTTGAAAATAAAGAAAATCCTCTAGATAGGGCTCACAATGAAGGAAATAGAAAACAAAGAATAGCATAATCACTCAAACTTAAATGTTACCAAAATCTCCATTGTTGAAAGATTTGATCCAATGACAAGATAGTATGTTGATGCTCCTTTTCTTTATATTACTGGTTTTGATAGCATCTACTTAGAAAAATAATTAGCGATGAAAAGTGAATAAGAATGCTTGAATTTATAGATTTTTGGAAAAATAAATGAATGGTCAATATCAAAAGATGACATAAACAATGGAGTACTCTTGAGAGGACTTCCCTGTGATCAACGAGTAAATGGAGAGATGAGATGGAGGTGGTTAGAATGTGAATGGCTAGGATTGACTTACTAATTTTAGCAAGTTATTTTGACCAAGAGAGGAAAAAGGAACATGTTCATCTAGTGAGGATAGATTCTTGGGCTTGTTGGAGGAAATAGTGGAACCAAAAGGGTGTTCTTGTGTCCCCTTGATTCATTGATTGCATTGAGAGATTATAGGCACTACTTAAATAATAATAATTAATTAATTTAGCCACATGGGTGAGGTGGATAATGTTGGTGTATTAACTCCTCTCTAGGATCACAAATAGCTATAAACCTTCATAATAGAGATTATAATATTTCACCAAAAAGATAACTAATATTGAGATGAGATGTTTAGCAATGTACAAGAGCTCTACTTATATAGGTAAGAGTGGAGATGAGATCGTCAATGAGATGTGAGGGTAGGTAGAGAGTAGATAATATCAAATTGTTGGCATTGCATCAAGATTGCATTGATGAAGTATAGTGTTGGCATTGATGTTAATAGTAACTGGTAATGGAGATGTATTGCAACCGGTAATGATACAGCAAAGCAACCGGTAGTAAAGCAGTGAAGGCAGTCGATATTGGTATTTTTATTGAAGCAGAGATCAACTAGTAACCCTAACTAGTTGATAATCAGAACCCTAACCAATGGAGCTTGGAGAATCAGTTGTGATGATCTATGACCAAATGATGATCAGAGATAATGATGCCACGTAAACATGATGCACCTAATGAGTTTCAAAGTGGATGGAACGTGAAGATAATAGTTTATCTTGGGAATGAGAAAATGCATAGCATGAAGTGAAAAATGTGTGATGAGCTATAGGATCCAATGTGCAGTGATCTAGGAGTGGTTGATGTTGTCTAGAATAATGTGTATGTTGGAATTATACACTCAAACGAGAATGGTTGATGTTGTCATTGATGGCAACCAACTAGTAATAGGGTTCAAAGGTTCTACCAGTAACAGGATTCACCTACCAGCACCAACAGTCACTACAAGGTTTATTCACACCAGCATCCAGTTACAATGGCAGCAGATTATACCAGTAGTCCAAGCCGACTTGGAAATAATATTGTTTATGTGAAATGTATTGTAATGTAATATTATATTTATATGGCTGACATAATGTATTCTAAAGACTCATATATGTATGAGATCTTGTAGGTCATTTCAACATATGAGATGTAATGCAAGGAAGCGGTAATATGTGATAGGTTATGATAGCGAATAATTATATATGCATTTTGATGTATTTATCTTGAGAGAGAATAAGAGTAGAGCTGAGTGAAGACTATTCTGTGTAAGAAAAACCATTCAATAGCAAGGTTTTGGTAGAGGTATCAGACAGAGCTTAAACTGGTACTGAATCCAGCATTATAGATGTTATTTTGATGCAGTAGATTGTTATTGGATTTAACCATCCAATTGTGTAGTTAGTGAGACACCATTTTTGTTGTTGAACAGTGAGCTCTAGGCAGTTGGCCTTCCTGCATGTGCAGGCCCCTATTGTACTAAGTAATATTTATTCATACTGGCCAATGAGTAAATATTGTGGGTCACAAATCCCATCAAGTTTTTTCCCTTATCGGGTTTCCTCACTAAAAATATTTGTGTTATGGTGTGCATTGATGCTTATTCTTTTGTTTATCTTTACTGCATTATTATTTTCTTACCGGTATATTAATTTCAGTTATAAAGTTGCAAATAAGTTTAAATCTTTCATCTACTGGTCAGACACTGATTCACCCTCCCCTCTTAGTTTCTTTGGGACTAACCAAGTATCTAACAGTGTAGTTGATTGCTATGTAATCTAACGGTCATGATTGAACCGATACATTTGTAATCTCTATGAGATTTGTAGGTTTTGTGGGTTACCAACCTATTATATTTTCTTATAAGGTCAATGATTTATTTCAATATAATGTTGGCAAATTTGGTTAAGTGTGGAAGAGTGATTGTTTCTAAACCCAAAGGAGTGTCTACAAAATGTTGTGAAGGCAGATAGGAGCAGAAAAGGATCTGACTAAGAAAGGAAGTGTTATTTCCAGATCAGCAAAGAACTTGTTGTTCTCTAACCATTATAATAGTTAAATTCCTTAATGGGTAAGCTTTAACAGGCTTGGTATTGTTTAAATCCTCTAACAAGGTGATCCATTAGCTTAGATTTGAAATCCTCCACCAAGGTTACCTTGAACAGGGTATTGTAGTCAATCCCTTAACAGGGTGGTCCTTAACTAGATCTGTTCTTAACAGGACATTATTGTATAAGCTTCTAACAAGGCTTGGCTCCTAAAAGGGTGAACTTCAGAAGAGTTCAAAATACTTGTGGGTATTCATCCCCACCGTGGTTTTTCTCATTTGGATTTCCACATGAAAAACCATTTTGTCAAGTGGTGAATGATTTTGTGGATGTGTTTTGATATGGTTGATATGATTAACTGGTAAAGCCACTTAGATATATTTAGATGACTGGAAGTGATCTAAAATGAGCTATTACTAATATTAGTGAAGTTGTTTAATGTTTTGGTTAAATGGTATTTGAGTTTTAGATATGTTTCCTTGTATCATTGATGTTTTGGTCAACCGATAAAGTTTGGTAGTGCAGTTATAGTTTTGGATACAGTGTCTAAACCAGTTAGGTTGCCAAGTTGTTTCTGAGTTGCAATTAAGTTTGGTGAAAGTTTAGTTTATTTTCTATCTACTGATTCACCCTCCTCACAGTAGTTGACCAAATCCTTATAGTTTCATCATATTATCAATTGGTATTAGAGCATTTTAGGTCCTCTTGTGTTTAAGCCTAATAGCCTAAGGAAAATATCTAGGAGAACATGATGAAGAAAGAAGGTCTGAAGTTCAATAGGGAAAACTACAGAATCTGGAGTGATAGGATGAAGATCTATATCAAGAGCTTAGGAAGTCAATATTGGGAACATATTGTTACTAAATATAACTTGCCTAGTGGGATTCTGATAGATGATCAAAAGAAGGAGCAACAGGAGAACAATCAAACACTAGAGGCCATCATCAATTCCTTGTCTGATTCAGAGTATTTTGTTGTTCATGGATTGGAGATTGCATATGAAGTATGGAAGAAATTGGAAGATATCTATAGTGGTGATGAGCATGTTAAGATTGCCAAAGAAGCGAGTTTGAGAGGTAAATTTGATGATATGCAGATGGCTGAAGGAGAAAACATTCAACAGTATGGTCAGAGGATCAAGGAGATAGTCGAAGAAATCAAAAGTGTTGGAGGTATAGTGGAGGATACCATAGAGGTTAGCAAGGTGGTGCAGGATACTATCAGAGTTGAAGCCATTTAGGAACTCAAATCTATTGATAAGACAAAGGTAACTCTTGATTCTATCATTGGTAAATTAATTGCATTTGAATTAAATGGTTTTGATGGAAGTGTTCAGAGACCAAAATCTGCATTTAGAGCCTCAATTTCAAACCCATTGGTAAGGAAAAGGAGAGAAGTGACCTACAACCATAAGTCTAGATCCAGCAGAGAGGTAGATGATGAAGATAGTCTGATTGAGCTTGAAGAATTGTTGGCCAAGAGGTTACCTAGAGGTACTAGTAAGTACAGAGGTAAATTACCTTTGAAGTGTTTTGCATGTAACTGGATTGGACATATTATAGCTAACTGTCCAAATGGAGATAATGAGCAAAAACATGAGAAGTATAGGAAGTATAAAGGAAAAGGTAAAAGAGATTATCTCACTGCAGTGGATGGAGGAATTACATATGAAGAATTTGAGGAAGATGCAAATGAGGACATTATCTTTGTTGCTATTAAAGAAGAGACATCAGATTAGAAGGCATTGGTCTCTCTCATGGATAGTTCAGATGACTAGATTATAGACAGTGGCTATTCACACTACATGACCGGTGACCGGAGTAAGTTTCTTACTCTGACTAAGTTTGATGGAGGTGTTGTGAGATTTGGGAATGACTTGCCCTGCATGGTAAAAGGAAAGGGATCCATCTCTTTGAATGGTAAAAGCAGTACAGATGATGTCTACTGGGTTGAAGGATTGAAACACAATCTTTTGAGTGTTTCTCAACTCAATGACAAAGGTTACCCACTGGAATTCAATAATGGAGTGTGCAAGATTTATGAAAAACAAAGGTGAATTGATTGCAATCGGCAAACATGCCAAAGGTAATTTATTTCATTTAAACTCTAAAGTCAACAATTGTTTAATTGCAAAAGTAGAAGATAGTGGCTTTGGCATCAGACATTTTTTCATGTAAATTTTGATAACATTGTAAGAGTCAGTAAATCCAAATCAGTAAGAGGTTTTCCATAGTTGGACAAACCAGTGAATGTTTTGTGAAAGGAACGTCAGCTAGGGAAAATGGCATCCTCAACCTTCAAGAGCAAATCTTTCTCAGTAGAACATTTGCTAGATTTGGTTCATACCGACCTTTGTGGAACAATGAGGACTAGGAGCATTCAAGATGATTGATACTTAATTATTTTTACCAATGATTGCTCAAGGATGATGTGGGTCACATTCTTAAAAGACAAGACAGAAGCATTTAGCAAGTTTAATGCATTCAGAACCTTAGTTGAAAATGAAAGTGGAAAGAAGATAAACTGCTTAAGAACTGACCAAGGTGGTGAATTTACTTCAAAGGACTTCACTAGATATTGTGAAGACAATGGAATTAAGAGGCAGCTTTCTGCACCAAGGACACCATAGCAGAATGGTATTGCAAAAAGGAACAATCGGTCAGTAGTTGAAGTTGTTAGGACTATTCTAATTCAAGGAGGTGTAGCTAAGACATTCTAGAAAGAATTTATCAACACAATTGTTTACACTATGAACCAAATAATGGTTAAAAGAGGTAAGGACAAAACTCCTTATGAGTACTGGTATGTTAGATTACCTAATGTCAGTTACTTTAAGATTTTTGGTAGAAAATATTTTATCAAAAGAGGTGATTATATTGGTAAGTTTGATGCCAAGAGTGATGAAGGCATATTTATTGATTACTCCACCAAGAGAAAATCTTACAAGTGTTACAACAACCGAACTAAGAGGATCATTGAAAGTGTAAATGTCTAAGTTGGTGAATTTCTTGAAGGTTCAGGTGAAACCAGCAAGGATAAGGAAGCAAAAGAACCTTACACACTATTTTTGGAACTAAAACCGGTAAAGCCAAAAGTTGTAGAATAGAACAGAGAAGCCCCAGTTCAACCAGAATAGGGAGGTCCAGCAAAAGATGAAGAAAGTGAAGAAGAAGAAGAAGAACTTGGAAAACAAGATCATGTTATTCCAAGGTATGTTAGACTCACTCATAGCCCTGATCATAATATTGGAGACAAGAATGGAGGTGTGTTAACAAGAACAAGGCTTAGAGGGAACTCTTGTATGATTTCCACCATTGAGCCTAGAATTGCAAAAGAAGCATTTGGAGATGAACGTTGGATCAAGGCAATGGAAGAAGAACTTCACTAGATAGAGAAGAATACATGGTTATTGGTACCCAGACCAGAGAACAAGAGTTTAATAGGTACAAAATGGGTATTCAGAAATAAACTGAATGAAGACGGAGTAGTGGTCAGAAATAAAGCCAAATTGGTATGCAAAGGATATGTACAAGAATAAGGTGAAGACTATGGTGAGACATTTGCACTAGTTGAAAGATTGGAAGGAGTAAGGACTCTACTTACATTTGAAGCATACAGAGGATTGAAAGTATATCATATGGATGTGAAGTTAGCATTCCTAAATGGAATATTGGAAGAGGAAGTCTACATTGAACAACCAGATGGTTATGTGTTAACTGTAGAAAAGGACATGGTGTGCAAATTACATAAGGCATTATATGGATTAAAGCAAGCACCAAGAGCATGGAATGAAATATTGCACTCTCACTTGATGAAGATAGGTTTTCAAAGAACCGGTGAAGACTAACATATATCTCAAGACAAAAGGAGATAAGATATTGGTATGTGAGGTATTTGTGGATGATATCATTTTTGGAAGAAATGATGATATGTGTCATGATTTTGCTAATGAGATGAAGAATGAGTTTGAGATGTCACTGGTAGGTGAGATAAAAAATTTCATGGGCTTGCAAATCCAATAGATGAAGGAAGGTATTTTTATCACACATTCCAAATATGTGAAAGAAGTGTTGAAGACTTTTGGAATGGGAGACTGTAAAATGGTTAAAGGCTGTAAATAGTCTAAGGAAGATGATTCTACATCACTTGATGAAAAGGAGTATAGGTCCATGATAGGTAAACTACATTATGTTTTCCACAAAAGACAAGACATTTCTCATGCAATAGGATTGGTTGCCAGATTTTAGAAAAGTCTGAAGGAGACACACATGGTTGCAACCAAAAGAAATTTTAGATATCAGAAAGGCACAATTGATTATGGATTATGGTATCCATATGCAAGAGACTTTGATTTAAAAGTCTATATAGATGCAAACTAGGCAGGCAATGTTGATGATAGGAAGAGTACAACCGAAGGAGCATTTTTTCTTAATGGCAGACTAGTGTCTTGGAGCAGGAAGAAATAGAGTTGTATCTCTCAATCTATAGTAGAAGCTAAATATGTTGCAGTTTATATGAATTGTACTCAGGAAATCTAGATGAAACACATTTTGGAAGGTTTCAAGTTGAAGATATCAAAACCGGTAAGGATTTTCTGTGATAACACAAGTGCTATAAAAATTTCTAAGAACTCGGTGTTGCATGATAGAACAAAGCATATTGAGATAAAGTATCATTTCCTGATAGAGAAAATGCAAAGTAAAGATGTGTCACTAGAGCATGTATCTACTAAAGAACAACTAGCAGATATCTTTACTAAACCTCTACTTAAGGCTACATTTGAGTATCTTAGAGGTAAGTTAGGGGTTGTACCCCTACATGAAGTCAATTAAGCACATGGGGAAGCCATCAATCCCAGAGCCTATTGAAAATAGTGAAGCAGGATTGGTGAAGAGTGGAGCTACTCTACATGGGGAGTAGCTAGTTGCAGATCGATGAAGCATGGAATGATTTACCTTCACTTTGGCATTGTTGTCAAAGGAGGAGAAGAATTGTATATGATTGATATCTAGTTACCAGCTGAAGACATGAAGATACAATTGAAGGAGAGTATATGGGAAAAATGTAATCCAAGATTCCTATACATGTGTATATGCTTTACTCTCAATCATCACAAATGGTATTGATATTTGTATTTCCATCAATGCCAAACGGGGAGATTGTTGGCATTGCATGGATATTGTATTGATGAAGTGTAGTGTTGTCATTGATGTCAATAGTAACTGGTAATGGAGATGTATTGCAATGGGTAATGATGCAGCAAAGAAACTGGTAGTAAAGCAGTGAAGGCAACCGGTATTGGTATTGTTATTGAAGCAAAGATCAACAATAACCCTAACCAGCTGATAAGAAGAACCCTAACTGATGGATCTTGGAGAATCAGTTGTGATGATCTATGACCAAATGATGATCGGAGATGAAGATGCCACGTAAGCATGATGAACGTGATAAGTTTCAAAGTGGATTTGGCGTGTGAAGATAACCATTTATCTTGGGAATGAGCAAATGCATAGCATGAAGTGAAAAACGTGTGATGAGCTACAGGATCCAATGTGCGGTGATCCAAGAGTGGTTGAAGTTGTCTAGAACAATGTGTAGTTGATTTCTATGTAATCTAATGATCATGATTGAGCTGATATGTTTGTAATCTCTATGAGATTTGTAGGTTTTGTGTTGTTTTATCGACCTATTGTATTTTCTTATAAGTTCGATGATTTGTTTCAATATAGTGTTGGAAAATTTGGTTAAGTGTGGAAGAGTGATTGTTGTCGAACCAGAAGGAGTGTTTGCATAATGTTGTGATGGCAAATAGGAGCATAAAAGGATTTGACTAAGAAAGGAAGTTTTATTTCCAGATCAGCAAAGAACATGTTGTTCTCTAACCACTACAACAGTTAAATCCCTTAACCGAGTAAGCTTTAACAGGCTTGGTGTTGTTTAAATCCTCTAACAAGGTGATCCATTAGCTTGGATTTTAAATCCTCCATCGAGGTTACCTTTAACAGGGTATTGTAGTCAATCCCTTAACCGGGTGGTCCTTAACCGGATATGTTCTTAACAGGACATTATTATATAAGCTTCTAACAAGGCTTGGCTCCTAACAGGGCAAACTTCAGAAGAGTTCAAAATACTTGTGGGTATTCATCCCCACCGTGGTTTTTCCCATTTGGGTTTCCACGTGAAAAATCATTATGTCAAGTGGTGAATGATTTTGTGGATGTGTTTTGATATGGTTGATATGATTAACTGGTAGAGCCACTTAGATATATTTAGATGACCGAAAGTGATCTAAAATGAGCTATTACCATTATTAGTGAAGTGTTTTAATGTTTTGGTTAAATAGTATATGATTTTTAGATCTGTTGCATTGTATCATTGATGTTTTGGTCAACCCGTAAAGTTTGACAGTGCAGTTGCAGTTTTGGATACAGTGTCTAAACCAGTTAGGTTAGCAAGTTGTTTCTGAGTTGGAATTAAGTTTGGTGAAAGTTTAATTTATTTTCTATCTAGTGATTCACCCCCCCCCCCCTCTCATTAGTTGACCAGATCCTTATAGTTTCATCATATTATTACAAACTACCTGACAAAAACATTAATTTGACCTAGCAAATAATGGTACCTAAGTTAACTTAAGAATAGGGTAAGATTCAATATGGGTCCGAGATACAAAACCATTTTAGGTACCCATGTACAATGCAACATGATGAAATGCAATCTCTCGCAATTAGAGAAAAAGAGAAAACCACATGGGAAAAAAATCCTCTTCAAAAGACAGAAAAGAAATAAGATGCATGGATGGAGGACTCAATCATGTGCATATGTGTGTGTATAGATACATATGTGTGTGTGTGTGTACATATATATGTATATATATACACATACATATATATATATATGTATGTATATACAAAATCAAGATATGTATACATATATATATGTATATGTATATATATATATATGTATATGTATATGTATATGTATATGTATATGTATATGTATATGTATATGTATACATATACATATATATATATATATATATATATATATACATATACATATATACATATATATATATATGTATACATATCTTTATTTTGTATATACATACATATATATGTGTGTGTGTGTGTGTATACATACATATGTATATATATCTTTATTTTTTATATATATGTATACATACACCCCCACTATTGAGGATTTTTTCAAGTCACTCACTATATGGAACATTCCATTACATACTGATTGCAACCTTCAACTTCGTGAAAACTAGTTGGCCTTTCATGGGGCACTCACAGAGATGTTATATTCCATAATTTGCTCGAAGATTTCAATTCACCTCTATTTTTATATCAACACCACTCCCCCACCACCGCACTATTGTCGTCACCTTACCATCCCCAAATTTAGGACCTTGGTCGCCCAATCCCTGAAACACATCCCCCCATCCTCCCATCAGGAAACTTCATGGATCTATGCTTTATTCCCTTCTCACATTAATTTATAAGTTTTCTTGTTTTGAACAAATATTACATTCTACTTCACACTCATCTCCAACTTGTCTATATATCTATATCTTCCCTATGCCTCTTCATGAAAATAAGAAAAACATGACCTTTTGTTAAGAGAGAATCACTGCCTATAAACTCTTTTGTTTATCCTCAAAAGCTTTTATATAGAATTACTAGTTTTTAATAAACCTTAACACAAGCACTACCTTTCATAAACATGACCGATGTCGTTACTTAATCACTATCTTTAAACATAATTACTACGCTTTGTATACAAATAAAAATTGGCTATGAGCAATTAAATAAATATTTTATATTTTTTAAATAATTATTCTTCTATTAAATAGTTAATTTGAAATGATTAATTTATTTAATTCATTTTTTCGTGTCTTTCTATTAATTAATATTTTATTAATTAATTCATCTATCCTATTCTTCTAATTAATTAAATATCTAATATTTAATTATCCTTTTAATCAAGTTAATTAAATATCTAATATTTAATTATCTCCTCCAAACAATTAAATATCTAATATTTAATGGTTATTCTCCTATCCTATAGTCTCAAATATTAAGTAATTCTCAAAATTATTTAATCCCTTTTCCAACTCACCCTCCATCTCCACTTCATCTTCCCTTTGCCAACTCATCAAACATGTGGCTAAGGAAATTAATATTTATTAAATATTAATTCATCATTTATCTTCAACCTCCAAACTTAATGAAAATTGTGTACATACACATATTTCATAACCATTTCCTATATTCTCTCCAACACCCCCTACATCTTAGGAAGGACTTAACTCCAATTGTCCTCTCATGCCTAAATTTCCTCCAACCATCCCTAGATTTCCTCAGTCAACAACCCAGTCAAGGTGAGATGAGTGACACTTGTCTGCTCCTTCCCCCTTTCTCTCAACATTCACCTTTTCTCACAGCCATTCAAATTTGCAAATCTAATCATGACCGTTGATCTAAGCCACATCATCTCATCCTCTCAAAGTCTATAAAATCAAGAGCTTCAGTTGAGAGAGAGTTAGACTTCAAGTGCATTTTGCAAGCTAATCATATGCATCCATGAATTTTAGTTTTGAAGAAAATAGAAAATATCATTTAGCATAATCATTTTAGAAAAATCATGTAGTATTGCATATCATAGTATCAGTTAACTAGAAGTTATCAATCCATTCTTCATATGCCATCTTGGAAGCCATCAATGCATTGTCTGAGAGCACACCATCTGCAACCAAGAACAGTGGAGTTAGGACACAATGAGACATAAGCCATGAAGGTAATATTAGTATTTTATTTCATATGTACTTCATGTAGTTTCATTGGTTGAATTTGGATTTCCTGTAGTATTTCCATTTGTATTTTGTGAAACTAACTTATTGCAGGTAACATTCTGAGGATGAAATTCAAGTCGACACATTTTGACGCCCACCGTGGGGCTCATAGACCTCGCATATACCTTTACAAATCTCGCAAATAATAAAATTAACACATTTGTAATGCAGATTCATGCATGTGTGAATTCTGACAACGCTTTTGTTCCATAGGTTAGCGCATTTGCATCCTAGGTTAGTGCATTTACCTTCTAGGTTAGCGCATTTACACCATAGGTTAGCGCATGAGCATTTTCAGTTAGCGCTTTTGTCTTAAAGTTTGCGCATTTGCATTACAGGTTTGCACATTTGTGTCCTAGGTTAGTGCATTTGTTAAAGAAATCACACTTTTGTATCCATAGAGCAACGCTTTTGTAGTCTAGGTTAGCGCTTTTGACCTACAGGTTAGCACTTTTGAGCAAAAAGGTAGCGCATGTGTTAGATTAGCGCTTCTGTTTACAAACTGAAAAAAATTTCTTGTAGGTCCGAAATGTCCAAGAAATCAGATTTTTTAGATTACTAACATACATGTGCAGGATGGTATTTAAGGCAAATTTTATGCATTTTATCATCTAGTTAATTAAAAGCCTTGTTTTGGGAAGTAACATATCATATCTTGTTCATCTAATTTAACTAAGAGGATGAATTGACAACATGCAACTTGCATTTTTAGTATTTTCTCTAAAATAGTTGCACATAGACTTTTAAAAAGGGCTAAAATGAACACCATGCTTATTGGAGCAACATCTCCAAATAGGACTTAGCCAGCAATTTCTTTGAAAAGGTTAAAAAGAACACTTATATTTCATGTCTCGAAAGTGGTAGGTATATGCTCTCCCCTTAATTGGGTGACCAAAAAACCAAACCCACTCTTTTAAGCTTTCTTTACTTTCAAGCAATTAAATCCTTTAGAGGGCTTGCCTTCCCAAGCTGCCTTGAGGGGGCTAGTGAGAGGGGAATGACCTAAAGTGGAAATGGGATAATACTAAGTCCTTCCAATCCACTATAAATAAATCATGTTTGTGACGAAAGTCCCAAACAACATGTGTTGATAAGTTCATACCGACACTATGTTTCCCCATAAACCCTATGGAGCGTAACCTCTATAGGCTGGGAAACTTCTGTATTTATAGAGCTGAAAGTGCCGCATGTATGGCCACATGACCAGAAGCCTTTACTAAAAACCACTTGTACTAGTTGTCAAAATCCATCTAGTAGTTGGCACAGGAAGTCGGACCTCTGAAGCGGCTCACATACATACGGTTCCTAGTAGAGATATAAAGTTTGCCATGGGGAGTTTTCATGGAAACTGGTGCTTGGTTTGCCCAAAGAAGTGAGTGCCGAGGGTGGAGCCAGTGGGGTCAAGCATCTAAATATCCGCTTTGAATAGCGTAGCCTCAGGGGAAACCCCACGTGAGATTCAACAACTATTGCCTCAGCCTGCCATAGGGATTGTACTTTCTTGTGCATTTTGTTTATTAAACGTTGTGTCTTCTATGTCTGTAACATGTTCCAAATGGTCAAAATTTGAAGAAAATTATCATCTACAAGAGAACAAAAATCCAATAAATTACTAAAAAAATATGATCAAAAGGGTAATACAAAAATCTTTCCAATACTTGAAACACCAGATCAAAATCAAAGTGTCAAAACATCAATATCAAAATAATTCTTAAAGTATATTTGTCTCTAAACCATCACGTATTTTCAAACCAACTCAAACAACTAGGTCACTAATCTAACAGGTTATTCCCAAAAAGTTCTATAAACATCAACATTCAACAAGCTATTGATTCAACCATCTTAAGTGCAAAAAAATCGACATCCTTGTCAAGTTTCTCATCAGGATAATCAAATCCTCTATCACGAAGCTTCATCAATCTATACTAGGTTCCTAATCTTGGATATATCTTTCCTATTTTGAACCTAGGTTATATCAAAACCAAAATCGCACCAACATTGGAATCATACAAACTTGTGAATTACCAAATGCTTATATGACTTTTAAGTACCACCTTAAGAAAAGAAAACCAAGTTATAAAGCTACTCAGAAAAGGATAAGATTCTTGTATATCAAACGCGAGATATTATTGAAACATAGGACAATCCTACACCATTTTCGTCACTACCTACATGGCTGTGGTACAAAATTTGACAGTGAAATTTTGCAAAGACGTGCTTTTCAACAAAGAGACGCTTTATCCCAACGGACAAACAATGGCAGTAAAATCAACAAGGCATATCTTCCTAAACCAATAATCACCTATTGACTTTATCCTTTGGAACTTTCAACAACTTTGAAATAAACATGTGAGGCCCCACCTCGACTTAGTTTGACATTTCAGTGGTTTTTATATTGAGACTATTACAAATACTTTATTTTGATGCATTTTGGAATTTAGAACTTATATGATTTCAGGATTTGGATAACATTGCTATATATTGATGATTTATTTATATGCTTTATGAGATAGAACACTACATGATTTTTGAATAAGATGAATTTGCGATGATAAATGTCGTTATTGAATTTGCAGGACTTTACTATGATAATAGAATTATGATGTATGTTTAAGTGTGGATCAACATTATGAGAATTAGGATGAATTGCTTATGTGAAATTGCTTGGATAAAAGATGTATTTAAATTGTTCAGATATAAATTGTATGCAAGTGATGATGTGTATTATTATTCCTATGAATTATATTATATGTGGATATTTGAAAGTTACTAATGTGTAAATTGAGATGCGCAGGAAGTTATCCATGTGACCATGGAAATATTGCGGAGAACCAAACCTAGACCTATGTATGTTCGTAAGCCAGGGTTTGTCTATTTGGAGAGACAACACCCCGTTTGTGTTGTATTTTATTCGTAACAGTATATGATGCATGTGTGTTAAGTGTTATTTAATTGATTTGTGTAAAATCCATAAGAGACGATTTCATGTATTAAATTGTAAAAGTGTTTTCCTTGTGTCACTTGACACATATATGGATTTAAGTTTGAATTTTTATTTTTGTCTCTTGGTGGGAAAGTGTTCAACTATAGCTTTTTTCAATTAATGTAACATGATGTCATAAATATCTTGGGTAAAGAATCTTTGGGATGGTCAACATAGGTTTGACCCGAAAATAAACTTCAGAGGGGTTTAAAAAGGGTTAAATGAACACCTAGGGGTAGTTTAATAGGGTTTCCTAAAGCCCATAACGTATACCTAAGGGTTAGGGGTAATTTAAGGCAAGTTTCTACTCCCAAGTGACCTTTTAGACACCCTAAAGATTGACTTTTCTAAGTTGTGCGAAAATTGAAATTAGAAGATTGAACCTAGTTGTAAACTTTCCTTTTCGAATGAGAGTTCCCTTTCCCATTCTATCTTACCTCCCTCTTTAGTTTTTAGAAACTTGTGAGAACTCTCACAATGGGCTACTTAAGCAAGAATTAGAAAATTTGTGGGTAATCACCCACTCTCCATTTTTGGAGATAAGAAATTTTGAAAAAAAAAAAAACATAGACTAGAATTTTGAATAGAGAATTTTTGGCTAAGGGTAGAAGGAGAAGAATCGTGGAATTGGGCTGCTCATCCTCAACAAAACTAACCTACCTTTGGGCAGATTAAGGTTGGTTGCATTTCTCTTAAAAAGACCTTTTGTTTGCATGTGTTTGGAAGTAATGTAGATGTAAAAGATTTGCTTCTTTGCATGTTCTTTTGGGGAATTTCATTTGGTATTTTTGTGTTAAGTATTGTATGTGTTTTTTTTGGGAGTCATCAAGACCTCTTACTCTTGGGCGAGAGGAGGATCTTGTGGGTGGTAGCAATGACAACCCTCGTGTGAGAGACTCTCATTATGAGAGCGATCACAAGGGATTTTGTGTGACCCTTGCTGCATGGCTTGTTTGTGCAATGGGGGTCATAAGGAGGGAAATAAGGCTTGAATGCCTTGGGGGGCATAAGGAATAAGGGGTTTCTATTCTTGATGTATTTGGTGTGCCATGAGGTGGCTACATGTTTTCCATACTTGCAGTTCTCCTCAGGGTATTGGTCCACTACCACCCTTAAAAAGGTCATCACCAAGGTGTGGTGCAGTGTAGCTGGGATGGAAGTGTGTTTGAATTTGTGTGCATTCTATCGCTTTGTGTTTGCATGTTTGTTTCCCATCTAGGGCTTGGTTCTCCAAGCTCAGGGGTGGCTACCAGTTAGCCTAGGCTGGGAGGTGAGCACTCCATGGTCATAGTTTTCATTTAATATGCAGGATTGTCGAGAGAAAAGAATAGGACAAGTGGAAGGTTGCAGGAGTTATATGTTGCACAAAATTATTTGCAGATGTAATTATTAGTTTTAAAAGAGAAATATATCCTCATTCATTGAAATGAGAGGCTAATTGTAAAATAGAAATAAAGACATGGGATTATGTTATTTGTTATTTAGATAAAGAAAATATCTTGTAATTTTGCAAAATACTTTTTGAAATGAAATGAGCTAGATATATTCTTCTTTTTATTTAAAAATAAATGTCTTTGAATTGCATGCAATAGCCCATGAAAATATGAGATTTAGTTGTTGGTAGATTTTATTAAAAGTTATTATCTAATTAGTTGCTGTAGGAATTGCAAAATTTGTAAATTTATTTATTGAAGAAAAAGGAAAAATCACAAACTATTATAGTTTGTATTTAGAGAAAATCTAGATTTATTTAGTTGCTGGTAAAACTATTAAAATCTAAACATGTATATAGCTAAAGGTAGAAATAAAACACCTATAAAATTATTGCTTAGAAAAGTATACCCTTTTTGTAAAAGAATTTGAAAATTATTAATCCATCTATTTCCTTTTCATCTAAATCAAAATACTAGGACCTATTTATTTTAATTTGTTGTCATATAAACTATATATATTTATGTAAATATATAATTTTATTGACATGCAGATTTACATGTATATCATTTTATATATATTTAAGAAAAAAAAATGCACTATTATAAATGATCACGAAGAATAATGTATTTATGCCTCCATGTAAAAAAAAAATGCTTTGAATATATATATAAGTTAGATATACTTTTACACATAGAGCCCCAATGTAAGAGATTAAGACAAATTTTAGATTTGTATAATTTATTAAGTGTTATAAACTATAGTCGTCTTAATAAATTTATGTGTTAGTAATGGTTTTTGAAAGCCATAAGGATATTTTTAAAGATGTTTTAAAAAATATATATATAATAATATTTTCGAGATCTAAACACATAGAACTCTTATAATAAATGGGGTAAAATTAATTTTGGTTATGGGGCTATTTAATTTATAGGTAAGTATTCATTATAAAAATTTATTGGCCTGCTTGTCAATTTAATTTAAAGCATTTTATGATTATTGATTTAGATAAACTTTTAGACATTTTAAACAAAGTACTAGGACTGATTTAATTAGTTCCTTTAAACCGTAAATGACTTTGAAGACTAATTCATTCTTCGTCAATTATATTTTAGGGAGATGATTTAAAATAAGCTATGAATTAAAATTGAGAAAATGATATAACATTCTTTAGTATTCGGCATATGATTTAAAATATTTTTGATTACTTGAGTTAGTGGTTTAAGTTAACCCAACATAGATAAGACAAAACATGTTGGAGTTCTCTTCACGTTCGTAAAATTTAATGCTTAAGATATGATTTTAAAAAAAAAAAAAATTATCCCGTTCTTGCCCTAAATTTTGGGCATGACAAAACACATGCCAGTTTGGACTAGAGCCCAACACGAACAACTTAGAAAACAACAACAAATGGAGGAAGAAGATAATCTTGTATTCCACGCTTTTGGATTTACCGTTGTTGACGAAGAAGCAGTCAATAGCACCATTAGAGACCTTGAGCAAGATTTCAATTTTGATAGGCTAATGGAAAATTTGTTGGCAAAACAAAAAGAAAAATATCTCTTGATGTTGGCAAAATCTAGAGCTAAACTACCACAAGACTTTAACATAGAAAGCTTGAAACAAGATACGAAGGCAAGTAACACCCAAAACATAGATGAGCCAAATAACAAAGATGTGAACAAAGAAAGCAATGAAGAAACAAGGAAAGAAAGGGATGACAAAAGAAAAGAGCGTAGTGATAAGAGAACTCACAAAGAAACAAGGAGAAACTATGTGGATAATTCATTGTCAAACCTTACTCAACAAATACAAACTCTACAACAATAGATACAAGACATGCAAAATGGGACAAGCTCCAAGAAGTATTCATTAGAAGATATATGCCCATATCGGTTCAATAAAAATTTGAATATGATACCATTTCCTCAACATTGCGAGATTCCTAAATATGACAAATACGATGGAAAATATGATCCTCAAGATCACATTAGGGATTTTTGTACTATGAGCATGGAATTTGCTCATGATGAAACTTACCTTATGCGTCTTTTTCCTAGGAGTTTAAATGGACAATCAATGGAGTGGTTTTCAAGATTACCATCCGAAATCAAATCCTTTGAAGAACTTGTGAATAGGTTTATTTCACAATACTCCTACAATATAAGGAATGAAATAACAATGCTGGATCTTTGCAATGTTAAACAAAAGAATGGTGAATCATTTATGATTTTCTTACAACGATGGAAATGCATGTTTAATAGGTATCCCCGAGATGTACCTGATCAAGAAAAAATGGATATATTCATTGATAATCTTATCAGTGAAATGAGTTATCGACTAAGGATGCAATGTCCTCCCTCTTTTGCTAAAATGATCGAGAATGGTCTGAAAAATAGAGAATGCAATGGTAAAGAAAGGAGAGCTAAAACTTTACAATAATTCATACAACAACAATAACAGCAATGACAAACCCAAGTTCTGTTCAAAGAATAGGAATGTCAGCATTGAAGGGAATGACGATAATAGTACTACAAAACAACAACAACAACCAATTTTTAATCTATCAAGTCAAAACCCAAGCAATAACAATCCAAAAAACCATAAAGCCAAATCCTTTTTCTCCAATCCTCGAAAGAAATTCACAAACATTGGAGAATCTTTGGAATCAGCTCTAAAAACTCTGCTTGCCAACAAATTGATTGTTTTGCCAGAAGCAAGAAGTTATGAACCACCAGTCAAGCCCAATTGGCGGAATGACAACCATTTTTGAAATTATCATTAGAATAAAGGACACCTAACAAATGATTGTCAGAGATTGAAACACCTTATCCAAGATCTAATTGATAATGGAACCACCATAGTGGATAGCCATAAGACAAACAAATCACACTTGGCTTTCAAAACTCCACTTCTGAATTATGACAAAGGTGAATCGTCCCAATTAGAAGATGACAAAGGAAAAGCCAAAGTGAATTACACTTATACATATGATGATATAGTAAATGTGATCATTGTTAATGAAAATCCATCTTCAGAACCAATCAATGTTATCACAAGAAGAAAAGAAAAGGTTACCTTTCCAGGTATAGCAAAAGATTCAACATCCACATCACAACAATACAATTTAGTAGAGAAATTACAAAGAATACCCACTCAAATATCAATTTTGGAAGTTCTCAAGGTTTCACCTATGCATAAGGAAATTTTGGAGAAAGCTTTAGTGGAAACAATAGTTTGAAAAGACTTGGATGTAGATCAGTTCTAAAACATGGTAGGACACCATGTAGCTCCTCATTGCTTATCATTTTCTAAAAATGATGACTCATCCTTACAACATCCTCACAATGCTCCCTTACATGTTGAAGTATCCATTAATAAAACTCATGTTAAACATGTACTCATAGATGGAGGAGTTGGCTTAAACATTTGTGCATTAAGTTTGATAAAAGCTTTGGGATATTCAAAAAATGCAGTGGAACCGAAAAAGAAAATAATCATCAAGGCTTATGATGAAGTAGAACATTCTTCTAAAGGAACTATTGTGCTACCAATAAGGATAGGACCTATGGAAAGAAATACATTGTGTCAAGTTTTAGATTTGAACCTCTCTTACAACATTCTTCTAGGGAGACCATGGATTCACAAGATGCAATCAGTTCCTTCTACATATCATCAATGTGTGAAATTTCCTCATGAAGGAAAATAAATCACTATAATTGCAGATTCCAGTCGATATTACAATAATTTGAAGCCAACACAAGATACAAGAGTTCCACATAATAGAGAATCAGTATATCCTACCAAATAAATTCAAGCAAAGCTATGGTAAACTTTTGAATAAAAGCTTAAATTAAATGATGAAGGAATTGGAAAGTATTCTTTGCAAAAAATTTCCACTTTCCCCTAAGTCATATCGAAAGCCTACAGATATTCAAACAAAGACATCAAGAAAATCAAAACATATGTTTAAAGGAACTTTTGTTAGTGTTGGAACTCTTGAAGAGGAAAATGAAGACAAAGACATTCTTGGTTGGTTGTACAAGGATGAAGATAAAACTATAGCAATAGCAGCAGAAGTCAATATTCCCATAAAACAATATGGCAAAGGATATGAAATCATGCAAAAGATGGGATATGAAGGAAAAGGACCAATTGGTAAGCAGCATCAAGGTATTTCAGAACCTATTTGTCCACACTCACAATCCACAGAAGATAAATCCGGGTTGGGATATCTAAAATTAAATCAAAAGCAACATAATCATCAACATCAAAAGTCGAGAAAGAAATCAATTTCTAAAGAGGAAAAATTGGCAAGAAAAGCTACATCAAGCGGCCGAAACAGTAACCAATAAACAAAAGAAGCAAGAAGAACATGAAAAGAAAGAAGAGGAGATTACCATCAAAGGTGAAGAAAAATCTTGTCAAACAAATGCAAAATATGAACAAGATATTCCAGAAGTAGTAAAAATAGAGATGACAAAAATCAGAGAACTTTTTGCACCATACGACATTCCAGTATGGTATAGTGGAGTAATCTTAGATTAGGATTTAGAAACATATTCCAATGAGTATGAATGGGGTCCATATGTATTATCTACTACATCAAGTAAGGAACACAATGAAGATCACGCAGCTATCATGAAAGAAGACTTGTCTATTGCAGAACAAAAGATGAAGTTAGAAAGAAGGCAAGAAAAACTTAGAATTTGGAGAAAAGAGGCGTATGCAAAAAGGAAAGGAAATGACAAAGAAAAAGAAGTTATGCCACAAGAAGTACAAACAAGGATAGATAAAGCATCTGAAAATACAAGATTTTCATCAAAAGAGGAACAAGATGTATCTAGATGTGGCAGAACCCTAGAAGAACTAAGAGATAGTCAAGTTGGATTGACTATTAGTCCAGAAGAAGTTGATTTTGAAAGGAGACAAAATCTATTAAAAGAATCATCTTTATCATGTGCACAAATATTTCAACTTCTAAATGCAAATGACGTCAATCAATAAGGAATTTGTAGTATTAAAGATGTGTGTGTGGATATAATCCATTCATTTAAGGGACAAACGTCAGTCGAAGAACCACTTGAGTGTGAACTACACAATGTTAATATTAATTTTGTTAAGACTACTTTGGAAATGCTTGAGAAAGACAATTCTCAAGAACATTTAATCTATGACAGTACCTATTATACGCCAAGATATGATCATTATGTCATGAATGTTGTAACACCTAATGATGACAGTGATTACGATTTACCCCTTCTTCATCCTGAATTAATTGATTGGGATAATTTAGATAACCTCGAACTGAATGTCTTTTCCAATGATCATGACTTAGTCGTGTACCTTAACACTGTTGAACCCATCCCACCTAAGATATCTTCCATTGCAGAATCAAGTGATGTTTCTCGTAGTCAGGAAATAGCTAAACTTTCCAGTCGCAAAAATGAAATAAAACAAGGAAAGAGACCTATTGTTGAAAACCATTTCATAGCAACATTAGATCAATCAAAAGAGAAAACAAAGGACATATCTGATGGTGAAAACCTCCTTGAGGTGCCAGAAGATGGAAAGTTTGACATCCTTCCTACATATTTTCAAGAGAGATTTGCTATCCTGATAGAACCAATAGAAGTAGTAAACATTGATACATCAAAGGATCCTAAAATACTTCATTTTTTTGCCTCATTGTCAAAAAAAGAGAGGAAAGAATACATGGATTTCTTTACGCAAAGACAAATAAATTTTGCTTGGTCTTATGCAGATATGCCAGGACTTAATCCTAATCTTATCATGCATCATCTTAATGTGGATTTAAAAGCAAAACCCGTTAAGCAGAAGCTAAGAAAGATGCATCAACACATTGCTCTTCTTGTAAAAACTGAGCTGAAGAAACTATTAGAAGTAGGTTTCATAAGACCAGTTGCTTATCCAGAATGGGTTTCAAGTATTGTACTAGTATCAAAGCTAGATAAGAGCATAAGGTTCTATATAGATTTCAGAGATCTGTATAAAGCATGTCCAAAAGATAATTTCCCACTACCAAACATTGATATCATAGTGGACTTATCAGCAAGACATGAGATTTTTTCATTAATGGATGGCTTCTCAGGATATAATCAAATAAGAATCGCACTTGAAGATCAAGAGAAAACAACTTTCACCTGTGCATGGGGAACATATTGCTAGAATGTTATACCATTTGGGCTTAAGAATGCAGGAGTGACTTATCAAAGGGCTATGATGACAATTTTCCATGATATGATGCACACATTTATGGAAGATTATGTCAAGGACATTCTTGCAAAATCTCATATAAGACAAGAACATTTGAACATTTTAAGCAAGATTTTTGACAGGCTGGAAAGATATCAATTGAGATTAAATCCAAAGAAATGTGCATTTGGGGTAACCTCTGGAAATCTCTTTGGGTACATTATATCAACTCATGGCATTGAAGTAGATCCTGAAAAAGTCAAAGCTATCATGGAGATGGAGTCACCTAAGAACCTAAGTCAATTGCGATCTTTACAAGGAAGATTGCAATCAATCAGGAGATTTGTTTCTCAATTAGCGGATAGATGTCTTCCATTCACCCATCTTCTACATAAAAATGTTCCATTCAAATGGGATCTAAAATGTGAAAAAGCTTTCTTGCAAATAAAAGAATATCTTATGAGTCCTCCGGTACTGATATCACCAACCAAAGGGAAACCATTGTTACTCTATATCTCTGTAACAAGTGTATCATTAGGCGCTCTCCTAGCTCAAAATGATGATGAAGGAAAAGAAAGAGCAGTTTATTATATCAGTAGAACACTTGTTGGCTATGAATTAAATTATTCCTCAATTGAAAAGATATGTCTAGCAGTTGTATTTGCAACTCAGAAGCTACGACATTATATGTTAATTCATTATGTGAAACTAATAGCAAAGATAGATCCTCTCAAATATCTGTTGAGCAAGTCAATATTGATAGGGAGACTAGCCAAATGGGTTATGATACTGAGTGAATTTGACATAGAATATGTTGACCGAAAAGCTCTCAAGGGACAAGTCATCGCTGATCAATTGGTTGATGCACCTTTACAAAATGGCATGCCTTTGCACATCGAATTTCCTGATGCAGATATCTTAACAATAAGTACAAACATTTGGGAATTGTACTTTGATGGTTCTTATACCCAATATGGATCAGGTGCAGGAATCTTTTTCATCACACCTCAAGGACACACAATTCTGAAATTGTATAGACTATGATTTCCATGCACCAATAATACTGCAGAGTATGAAGCATTAGCTATAGGGCATAAAATGGCTATTGAGTGGAATGTCAAAGAACTACATGTCTATGGTGATTCACAACTTATCATAAACCAAATAAAGGATGAATATCAAACAAAGGATGATAAGCTTATGCCATACAAACAGCTGGTGGAGGAATTTAAAGAACACTTTAAAGAAATATCATTCACCCAAATTCCAAGAAACGAGAATAAAGCAGGAGATGAAATGGCTACAATAGCATCTCTCTTACAAAATAAGGAGAATCAACAACATTACAAATTTCTCATGGAAGATATCTTAACCCCTACCATCCAATGCCATCATACCTATCAAATTTTCCATATATCAGGAACCAGTCAATCCTTATACGGTCAAATTTATCAGTATTTAAAATATCATATCCTTTCTCTTGAATTCAATCATAATCAGAGAAGAAACTTTATCTATCAACCCTCTCGCTATACTATTATTGTTGATATCCTATATAGGCATGGTCTAGATGGTACGTTGTTGAGATGTCTTGAAAAGGATGAATCTGAGAGAGTTCTTAATGACATTCATGTGGGTATTTGTGGTACAAACTCAAGTGGTTTAACATTGGCTAAGAAACCTATTTGTATGTGTTACTTTTGGCCTACTATGGAAAGAGATTCATTCACATATGCTAGAAAATGCAAACAATGTCAGATCCATGGAAATCTCATTCATACGCCATCACAAGAGTTATATCCTATGACAGGATCATGGCCATTTTCACAATGGGGTCTTGATTTGGTAGGAAAGATCAATCCCTCATCTTTTAGTGGACATAAGTTTATTCTGATTGATATTGAATATTTTACTAAGTGGATTGAAGCAGTGCCTTTAACAATAGTGACAGGAAAACAAATATCATCATTCATCTTGAATTATATAATCTGTCGCTATGGAGTTCCTGTGACCAGTATCACTGATAATGGAAGACCATTCAAAAATCAAGATGTGAAAGAGCTATGTGAACAGTTTCATATCCAACATAGGTTCTCTACTCCATATTATCCACAAGGTAACTGTCAAGTTGAGGCATCAAACAAAACTATCTTGAAAATCTTGAAGAAAACAGTCAATGAAGATAGAAAAGATTGGCACATTCAGCTAAATCCTGCTATTTGGGAATATCGAACTAGTGTCCGCACTCCAACAGGGGCAACTCCATATTGTTTGGTCTATGGATCAGAAGCCATATTACCTATAGAAGTAGAGATACCTTCTCTATGAGTATCCTTGTACGGTCTTATACCAGAAGAAGAACAATGAGTCTCTCGACTCCAAGAACTAGAACTAATTCAGGAACGTCGCCAAAATGAAACAGAACATTTGAAAGTATACCAACAAATAATGGCAAGAAGCTATAACCACAGTGTCAAGCCACGTATTTTCCAGATTGGAGATATATTTCTAAGAGAAAATCTAAGAAATCAACAAGATCAGGAAAAGAAGGGAAAATTTGAACTAAATTGGCTAGGACCTTTTGTCATAGTAGCAACATATGGATTAGGAGCATACAAGTTATCTACCCCTAAAGGTGATTGGTTTGATGAACCTATCAATTCTATCCATCTCAAGAAATTCTATGCTTGAGATATAAAGTCCTGAAAAAATCAACAAAAAGCATATAAAATCAAAAAAAAAAAAAATGCAATAAATTTAGATGGTGAAAACCTCGTAAACAAGGGCTATCTAAAAAGTGAGTTCCTCTATCTATGAGATAGCTTTGCGCACCTATCTACTCCATCCTATCACATCTATCTCTTTCATCCATTGCAATTTATCCATTCCATCTTTCGCATCCATTGCTCTGAACCATTTAGCAAGAAATGTGCAGCTTACCAACAATTATCAATCTTTGATATACTTGTCATAGTCACTGTCTTAGATTTTATCAAAATCAATCATATCTGCATTTTTATCCCGCCACGGTTTGGATCTTGATCAATTCATACATCCATAATAAATTTTTGTTTCCACTGGGGGAAAAATCCTAATTCCTTTTGCTAAGGTGATCTTTTGAATCTTTGAAAAATCTAAAACATTCGAAAAACTTAGAAAAAACCAAAAACACCTAGGATTTTGAAACAGATAACGAACAAACAAAGCAATGAAAATCAAGGTATTTCATCAACAATTGAATCATGAAACTCAGAAACAGAAGAATCAATCAGTAAGTAATAAAGGATTATTAAAGATCATTCATCAAAGATGATTATATCAGTTAATGACCATAAGAACATGTGAATGACATGCAAGAGTCAGTGTTTATATCTTGATTTTATTGTTAATCATGTACTCCATAAAACTCAAGGATTTCCATGACTAGAAAATCTATGATGGGGCATGATTATTTTCTTTGATTGTTGTTTGTGGTTTATCTCTTACTATGCTATGTACTTGTCTCAGGATATGATCGGCAAAAGATCAAGGAGGACGTTCCAAGTCATGCATGAAAGGGGATAATCCTTGTCTATTTTGCAAGCAATACTCAGGTCAGCTTGATCCATTATATCAAGTTGCTTGTATTAACTTGCTATATCAAAATCCATGTAAAGACTACTCAGGTCATCTTGAATCATTATGTCAAGTTGCTTGTATTTTCTTACAACATTTTAAAGCTCAATGATGAAATCAAAGCACTATTACAAGATAGCATATGAAGAATAGCAGTACAATTTTTAGTTAGATCATTTCATTAGCTCATTATTCGTCTGCATTATAAGCATTCATTGTCACTTGTATTATAATCATATCATTTCATTAACAGATCAATGGTCATAAATCATGATTGAGTGTACTTGGACAAACAAAAACAATTTGCATTTGATCATTATAGGTGCATTCATTTTTAGAATCATTATCCATTTTTCATTTAGTTATATATAAATCATTGCATTAGTTTTCATTCAATTAAGTGCATTTTTATTCATCATATAGTGTATCATCATTATAGTTTGCATTATCATTCCATTAATGATCATTTAGTTGCATCTTTGTACTTACATTCATAAATCATTATAAACATTACATATAAAAATACAAAAACATTTCATCATTTGCATCATCATCAAAAGCAAATCAATCATTCATTTGCATTCCATATAGATCATTACATTTGCATCATTTAAGATAGTAATCATTTTTATTTGCATCCAAGATCATCAAAATCAAAAATCAAAACAAAAACATATAATCATTGCATCCATATCATCATCACATAGAATAACATGCATAAAGAAACATCATCCATATAATCGTTGCATCCATATAATCAAAGCATATAGATCATCAAATAGAATAACATGCATAATAAAGATCATCATCATATAGAGTCCATTTCTGCACATAAAAACAATAAAAGTCCAAGTATACAATGATATAAGATAAAAAAATACAAGTGCATCCAAATCAAGTCACGGTTGTCCTGTACCACTACCACCTGACTTTGTCCATCTCTGTGGTTGTGGGCGAGAAGATCCTCTAGATGTCAGTCTCCCATGCTCACCACTCCTCTGAGGAGGTCCCATGACCCCACCACTGCTACTATCCATCAACACGGTAGTATGATAACTACCTGCTCTCTAGCTCTCTGCAACTACCTCCTCATATCGTCATTGCCAGTGGGAAGACTCCTTCCCAGCCCGAACTAATGCTCTAACAATGTCAACAGAGAGATTACCTGATCCAACCTGTTGAATGTGATCAAGAGGGCCTTGAGTATCCTGTTGTCTCCTAACAGCTCTATCCCTCTTAGTCATAAGAGTCTACACCTATTCTTGAAGCTGATCAATCTATGCTCTAAGACTGTCAATGGTCTCCTGCTCTGGCATGTCAAGCTCTGGTGCATCCTGCTCTAGAAAATCCTATTGTGGTGCATGAACCCCAATCCCCTCCTCACCACCAACCTATCCAACTACTGGAATCTCGGTCCGAGTAACTCTCTGAACCCGTCGTCTGATTAGGGGAACATGATCCTTAGGATCCTCATCATCTCCACCATGCGCTGTAATAACCCTAGGATCTGGCTGAATCTGTCCAAAATCAATGCCTCTCCTGTAACCCCCATCCAGTCTAGTCACCCTGCCTCCTCCTATCAATGGAAACCCTCTCGGTAATCTCATACCTGCCCCGTCATGATCCCTCCCAATCCGTCCAACATCCCTCCCACCCATAGGGCGTGGTCTCCCAATCCTGCCAACCAATCCAAATGGTCCTCCACGGACTCTCAAGCAACCTCCCCTCCGTCCAAGTCTCCTACCACAACCACCACCATCACCACCCTCATCTCCACCTCCCCCGGCCTCCCGAGCAGCTCTGAGCTCTTGTCTCCATCTTCATCTCCTAAAAACTAGATCATCTAAATCATCATCATCTCCTGAGCTGGGAGGAGGATCTACTGGATCAGTAATACGATGAAATGAATGAGCTAATATGTACTGAGTAAACTCTGCAGTAACCCTAGGATCAAGAATGTGCAATCTCATATCATAAGCCACTCTCAGAGTAGCAACAAACTCTGCACGAGCAATCTCAAATGATAACGAAGGTCCCCAATCTCATCTATCTCTATACCACCGAGCATATATCGTCACACCCGTAGGCATAGGCTGAATGATCCCAAACTATCTCAGAATGCGACTAATCAACTATCGCTCAACAATGTAAGGAGTATGACCAATGAGATATCTACTCTGCATGATAAATGGTAATATCTGAGCATCATCCATCCATGGCTCACAATCAACATATGGTCTCCAAGTAATGTTATCCAATGAATCAAGCACCCAACGCCAATACTCCATCTTACCCAGCTTATGCTGAGTAAGGATACCTGCATAAAAATATACATATAGCTACCTCTCTCCATGAACTCTGTGATGGATAGGCTGAGTAATAGCAATGTGCTCCCAGCACTAGATCTGCAATTAAGTGCATCCTGTAGACAAACTTGCACTCTCATCATACACCACCTGATGAAGATCATGATATAAATGTGCCAACATACAAACACCCCACGCATATCGAGTACATGTTCCATCATACTCAAGAGAATCTCACCCCATCCAACTGAAAAACCTCGTGATCGCCTATCAGGACATATAAATCCTCCAATCAGACTAGCAAGAATAACGGGAAGAGCCTCGTAATACATCACCATATCCACCCATCGGATCTCTCCTCTACCAATGCTATCATCAGCAAACATGACTCTGCAAGCCTCTGTACCAACACGATCCTGAAAATCATACTGCACTAGCTTGCCAGTCACTAGGATGTGCAGAATCCTATAGACATTCTCAAGAGTCACATTAATCTCACCTGTTGGCAGGTGGAAAGTGTTATGATCGCTAAGCCATCTCTCAGCTAACATCATCAATAATCCTCTATTATACGTAATCTCAGGCATATACAAAAGATGGCGTAAACCACAGGCATATATATGTCTAATCTCAGCCTGTGTCAACTTTGGCACTAAATGATGCATTGTCGGTAATTTCTCCCGACACTGGAGAACATCAAGTTTCTCCTATTTATCAAGAGAAATCAATCAATCATCAAAGCATCATCTATCTATCAAATCAAACTGAAGCAATCTACACTATCTATCTATCAAATCAAATTGAAGTAACTTACGCTATCAAATCATTTTAAAACCTATCAATCATGGTTTTCTATCAATCACCGAGTTCATTCAAAACTCTACTAATATCTTACATCAAAAACTAAATTGGTTTCTTAGAACTACTCACACAATCAAGCAATCAATCAAGCTAATCAATCAATCTATCAAATCAATCAAGCAATCTATCGAGCAATCAAGCCAATCATTTAATCAATCTATCAAGCAATCAAGCAATCTATCGAGCAATCAAGCCAATCACACAATCAATCTATCATATCAATCAATCTATCTATCTATCCACCAAATCGCTCAATCAAGTCCCTATTTCATCATCAATGCATATTAAACACGTTAAATATAATCATCAAAGTGATTTTTAGCCTTTGCACTTATCAAAAATATCAAATTTGAGCAAAAGTGCTATCCTATTAAGCATTTGCACTAAACTATAGCAAATGCACTAAATCTAAAGGCATTTGCACTAAACCAGTGCATATGCGCTATTCTTTTGAACAAATGTGCTAAATCTACAAGCATATGCGCAAACCCATGCAAAAGCGCTAACAAACGAAACATTTGCGCTATCATACGCATAAGCACTAACAAAAAGAACATTTGCGCTAAAATATGCAAATGTGCTAAACCTAATTGCATATGCGCTAAAACAAATTACAAAAGCGCTAATCTAACATTGAAAAAATGTAAAAAAAATTGAAAATTCAAAAACGCACTAAAAACATGAAAATTTGCACAAAAATTTGACAATAAAGCTCGGGATAAGATACATACCGGATACCTATACTCTACATGTCGCTAATAACACCAAACACACTCAAAAAGATGGTTCTCCATGGGAATCACCATTTTGCCACCTCAACAAGAATATTTTCTCCACAAACTGACAAGGATAACCATGAAATTAAAATTAGCCTTGGTTAATTTTATATTTACTATTTCAAGAGTAATTAATTTCAATGGGGCAATTTAATTTGTTTTTTCTAATAAATAAATTTAATTGACCATAAGTTTATTAAATTATCATGAGATTAATCGTTCAAACCAAAATTTTTGACAATTTCACGATCAATCTCCTAAGGGGGCACACAATCAGGATTTTCAATCTCTATCAGACGCGTTATCAATACTTGATCTAATCTTTGAAGCAATGTTGTCTTCACATCATTTCAAAGAGGGGAAAAATGTATACACATAAAAATTGGCTATGAGCAATTAAATAAATATTTTATATTCATTTAATAATTATTCTTCTATTAAATAGTTAATTTGAAAAGATTAATTTATTTATTTCATTTTCGTGTCTTTCTATTAATTAATATTTTATTAATTAATTAATCTATCATATTCTTCTAATTAATTAAATATCTAATATTTAATTATCCTTTTAATCAACTTAATTAAATATCTAATATTTAATTATCTCATCCAAACAATTAAATATCTAATATTTAATGGTTATTCTCCTATCCTATAGTCTCAAATATTAAGTAATTCTCAAAATTATTTAATCCCTTTTCCAACTCACCGTCCATCTCCACTTCATCTTCCCTTTGTCAACTCATCAAACATGTGGCTAAGGAAATTAATATTTCTTAAATATTAATTCATCATTTATCTTCAACCTCCAAACTTAATGAAAATTATGTACATACACATATTTTATAACGTTTTCCTATATTCTCTACAACACCCCCTACATCTTAGGAAGGACTTGAGTCCACTTCTCCTCTCATGTCTAAATTTCCTTCAACCATACCTAGATTTCCTTAGACAGCAACCCAGTCAAGGTGAGATGAGTGACACTTGTCTTCTCCTTCCCCCTTTCTCTCAACCTTCACCTTTTCTCACAGCCATTCAAATCTGTATATATGATCATGACCGTTGATCTAAGCCACGTCATCTCATCCTCTCAAAGTCTATAAAATCAAGAGCTTCAGTTGAGAGAGAGTTAGACTTCAAGAGACTTCAAGTGTATTTTGCAAGCTAATCATATGCATCTGTGAGTTTTAGTTTTGAAGCAAATAGCAAATATCATTTAGCATAATCATTTTAGAAAAATTATGTAGTATTGCGTATCATAGTATCATTTAACTACAAGTTATCAGTCCATTCTTCATATGTCATCTTGGAAGCCATCAGTGCATTGTCTGAGAGCACACCATCTGCAACCAAGAACAGTGGAGTTAGGACACAATGAGAAATAAGCCATGAAGGTAATATTAGTATTTTATTTCATATGTACTTCATGTAGTCTCATTGGTTGAATTTGGATTTCCTGTAATATTTCCATTTGTATTTTGTGAAACTAACTTATTGCGGGTAACATTCTAAGGATGAAATTCAAGTCGACACACCCTTAATTATAATTGTTGTTCCATAGACATTAATCTTTGTTTCATCCCTCTTTTGTCTTTTTCTTATGGAAGGAAATCATTTTTATTAATTTCTGCCTTAAAACATAATTGTTGCTCTACATGTATTATTGTCTTTGTTTGCTCATTAACATCGTTGCCTTTCTTTTGCTAGTTTTCATTTCATTAATAAATCACTATCCATACTTAGATCGTTGTGCATATGTGTGTATACATATATGTATATATGTGCATATGTATGTGTAATGCCTCTACCCTAGTCGGACTTGTAAAACCCGTTTGACCTTGGTTGACTTCCTATGTGGCATTCTTGAATGGTTGGTTAACCGTGATGCAATGTGTAGTTTAGATAATATAAATAATTGTGCATACCTATTATTGTGCTTTTGCATCGATTCTCGTGTAAATGTAATTGTTTCTTAATTCTTGTGATAAATCTCGAGCTAATGCCTTCATTGAATATGTATATGTATATGTATGCTTGCATGATTCATGGGTGCAGAAGATTGCAGGTACAACACTGCCTAGGGCGAGGTTCATCTCCTTTGGGATTCGCAAGGTTGAGTATACCTCCTCCATCCTTAGAATTCGGATTTGGGGGTCATAAAACTCTCGTCTTGCCTTAGCCATGGTCAGGTGAGCATCGTGTGTGGTCTGTAGGGTTTTCTTTTCATTTGGGTTGCGTGTCGTGTGATTGGTGGACTTTCTCAATTTGCGTGCCTTGCGCGTGGTAAATGGAGTTTGTTATCCTAAGTATTTAATTCAATTTAATGTGTGGATGTATGCATTAGTAATTTAGAAATTTAAAATAGGTAGTTTTCTTTTATATGATTAATCGTTAATTTAAGAGATCCCTTTAATTATACTTGTAGCAAGCTTAAGTATTTAAATTGAATTAATGTGTTCATTTACGCATTAGTAGTTGAGGAATTAAATTAAATAGGTTTCCTTCATGAGATTAATCATTTATTAAAAAGGATCGCTTTATTATGTTGTAGCAAGTTTAATTTAATAGTTAATTTTAAATAACGAATTTAAGTAGTTATGCATTTTTAAAAAAGAAGGATTTAAAGACATTTGGAAATAGAAATAAATTAATCATTTTCGCATTCTGGAAAATGAAAGGGTAAATTTTATTATTTAAAGAAAATTATTTTTAATTTGTAAAGTTGATATAGTATAAAATATTGGTTATGGAAATTAAATTAATCTAAATACCTTACCCTTGTTAATAGTTCGAAATATAAATGTTGGCTAAAGTAATATGGAGAAATTAAAATTAAAATTAAATAAGAGATAGAAGCATTTTAATTTTAATTAGAAAAGCGAATTAGATGTATTGAATAGTGGAAAAGGATGATTTTCATTTTCTTTTATTTTATTTTTTTTTTAAAAGTGCTTAAATTCGAAATTGAAAATTAGGTCAAAAAAATGGGGTTTTTCATTTAACCTAGTTTTTGAAATATTTTGGGGGTTCTTCTTTTTGTTATCTTTTGGGGGAAAAAAAAAATGGTTTTGGAATGGAGATTGGGGATTTTGGGAGAAAATGGAGATTTGCTTTGAGTTGCAGGTGGAGCTCTTCTTCAAAGTCTTGCCCGGAATGCGATACGAGGTAGGATTCCGGCTTACCCTTTTATTTATTTGTTGAATCAAAAATGGTGTTTAGATGTTCTCCATGAAATGTTGGTAAAGAAAAAAAAAATAATACCTATGAATGTTTTTTTTTAGGATTTAGTTTCAGTTCTGAAATTTTGGTTGTTCTTGGATTCAAGATTTGTCATGGTTTCTTGAACATTTTGAAAAGAGAAAACTAAAACAAAGAAAAAAAAAACTGTTTGAAATCCTTTTGTTTTTTACTGTA